>NW_026555335.1:19652711-19759469 GCF_029017545.1 Prosopis cineraria
AGACAAATTAGAATCAGCCTCTTTGTATAAATATTTATATGATTTCAGAAGGGAAGAAAGACAATTTTTCACTGTGTTGGGCTACACCCTTGATGGATTGGGCTAAGTGAGCATACGCCCAATTTGAGTTAATTAATTATTGTTTATTTACTAAAACAATTGTGGTAGTAGGGGTTACTAGAAGTGAGAGCAGTTATGCAACTGTCTAAATTTCTATCATGATATATGGGATCGTTTTACATCATTAACAAAAAACGATATAAAAACTCTTCTTCTCTCTGCTTTTCTCATCTTTCTTAGTGTATCTATTGTGAAAATTCATTCGAGGTTTGTGACAGTAACCTGGTTTCCAGTGTGTGGTTTGAAGAAAGTCTATGGTCATCGGAGGGATAATTTTGAACTTCAAAATCTTACATAGTGCTATATATCTTAATTATTCAATTCAAACACAAGTAGAAGTACATTGATTGAGTTCTGGCTTAATTCTAATACGATGTGCATCATCGTAAGTTAGATAGCAAATTTAGGGCTTGTTTTTGATTCTTTTTTCAAAATCTATTTTTTTGCTTTTAAAACCAAAAAAATAAAAAAAAATCATTTGGATAAGTGTTTTAAGTTTAATTGTTTTTAAAACTGTTCTCATTTTTTGTTGTTAAAAATAAAAAAGAAAACTTCTACTTAAAGCTGTTTTCATTTTATTTTTTTATTTTCAAAACACAATACATTTGATTATTGAAAAATAGAATTAACTTGGCCAATTTCTATCAAAAATCACCACCATTAAACGTTTATAATAATCACTATTAATCTATTTTTAAATTTTAAATTTATTTTTAAATTTAAATAACCAAACGGATTTTTAGTTTATTTTGTTTTGAAAAAATTTGAAAATTATATTATAAAATAGTTTTTAAAAACAAAAAATATGACAGAAATCAAACAGGCCCTCACAATCACATTTTCATCACAGATCGATGCAGCACAATCCACGAGGAGAAACGAAATATGAAGTTTATAAAGGGTTCTGAGTGCATTCTTTTTTCTCATAAGAAAAAGTAAGCTGCTTTGTCAAGTATGGTTTGAATGTTAGCTATCCAATGTCCAAATCCAAACAGATGCAGGAGCAGCATTGCATATTTTGTTTAGTGTGACATTGTCTCCTTTTATATTACAATAGGTCTCATGCATTTGCACAATACCAAGCCAAGCTATAAGTACTACTTCGGCTCCCGTATATTAAGAAGAGTTCTTTTCGTATTATATATTTGAGACTTTAACTTCAAGTTCAAGCCCAAAGTTTTGGATATTTTCATAAATTTTTGCATAGACCTAGTGTATTACATTATTTTTAGATTATCCAATAAAAACATATCATGTTACATGTTTATAAATATAAATGGATTCTATTATTGATGATAATAGAAAGAAAAAAAGATCACAAAAAATTAAAAAGAAACCATATTCTAAAAATAAAATAATTAAAAATAAGGACACATAAAATTTTATTTAATTGAAATTGTGTAATTTTATTGAATTGAATATAGCCTATAAATAATGTGGTGTGCTGGATCCACAAGAATCTCTTCATCCTTTCTTGAAAAAAAAAAAAAATAAAAACCTGTATAAATGTTTCAAAACTTGAAAATTATTCATCAGCAAGTGGGCTTCTCCTGTTTTTCCAAGTGGGTTGTAAAGTACTTTCAACCTAGAGATTCTAATTTTCATTAGTGACGAGAAATTGCGTCTGACGACAGTAGTTGAATTGTAATGCCGGCTCTAGCGGTGGCTCCGACATGGCAACGGCTATGCTTTTAGCCCCAGCTGTGGTGGCTTCTTCGGCTTCATCAGCAACAAAGGGTCACAAGGCCAGGGGCATTTCTGTCTATTCAAAAAAGTTTCCTCATGGACCTTAGAGTTCCCATTGTGATTGTTAAGCATAACTAATGACCATACAATTGACTTTTTTATTGAGAAAACTGTCACATTTTATACTCGACAGTATTCTGAATAAGATTGATTTCAATAAGAAAATGCTTATACGAAATTAAAAAAAAAAATTTGATCATACAGTTGTCCTAAAATGTCCATTCAATTCAGGATGGGACACATTTTTTCTTCTTTAGAAAGATAGAATCCGAACAAATTTTGAACTTTAAAAGACAGGCAATAATTGGACATAAAAAAATAGTATAACAAACATTGCTAGCCCCACTGAGGCACAAACACACATCTCCATAACTAAATTTTTAGTTAATACAAATTAATATTGATTAATTCTTGCACTAAAAATAACTAACTCTTGTTTGATGAAGATATAATTTATTAATGCCAATGACTGCCATACATAGCAACAAATAAATTAGGTCGACATGGGATTAAACAATTATATAGACTTGGCTATTGACAAACTCATTTGAAAAGATAGCACAACTTGTAGTTAACCCATTTATTTAAAAGCTAGTGATTTATATTTTATCATTGATTCATGTATGTATGGGGATGGGAGTGTAAAGTGTCCATATATGTGTAATTGGCTCGTTGATAAATAAAAAGATTATACGCTCTTCTTTTTCGCTTCCTCCTCCTTAACCAACGTTTTCTACTTCAATATGTGGAAGGAATTAAAGCCATTATTGTACGGATTTCTTGCTGGCCAAGCAAATGATAAGAATTTAAATACTAGAATTTTTAATAACTCAGTAAAAGAAAGAAATTGAAGGACAAGCTGTGGAGAAAACCTCCCAAACCAATTGATATAAAACTTAGGGACAAGTCAACTGTAATTTGATCAAGCGGTGATCTTAGAGACCAAGGATTACAACTAAACAAGTAGGGAAGTTAATTCGTTCCTCACTTCATGGTTAATCCCCATTGTTAGGGGTTTATTCATTACCCAAGTTAATGGTTGTATTGTTTTGTACATAACCCAATAAGCGTTTATCATCTCCATTATCATTTTTGTGTTGAGTTGATTGATTAATTAAAAATTTTCATCATGTTGTTAATATTCTTCTTCTTGCATTTCTTAATAAGACCTAATTTAAAACTCTTAACTGACCAAACAATAAAGGAACTTGAATATATATACTTAATGTTTTCTTTAATTAATTACTTATATATATATATATATTGAAATATAAGGCCGCAGGTAAAGCCATGTAAGAGAAATTAAAATAAAATTAGGTTAAGTCAGTTCGGAAAAAATGAAGAGAAAGATGCATCCCCGATATATTAATGAGGCTGCTGTTGATAATTATAATTTCACACAGTAAGGGTTCAAATTAATTTAGGTGAAAAGTGGTAATATTCTTAGGTTTTCTAGAATATCGAGCAATGGAATAAAAAAACTGAAGACAAAGATATATATTCCCTCACTTAAATATGAGACATTTTTGGAAAGCTAAAATGTTAAAAAATATGAAACATTTTGGGTTTTTTTAAGTTACAATTAAAAAAGTTTCTCCAAAAATACCCTTAATTAATGGGTGTAATTAATAAAATTTTTTAATTAAAATATTTTATTAAAAAAAATAAACATAAAAAGAACAATATAATATTAAAAAAAAGTAATTAATTGATTGATGGTGTAATGTAGTTAAATGTATCTTACAATAATAAACAGAGGGAGACAGAGATCATGGTAGTGGGTGCCACTTTTAGCATGTGCGTGTGGATCCCACAAACAAAAGTAAGAGCTATATTATGAAATTAGCTTTCATACTCTATATTGGATGAGACACTATAGATCTAGACCATTAAATTAAATTATTTAATAATTTAAATTTGATAATTTTAAAAAATATAAGTTTAATTTGAATAGTTTAGATTTGCAGTAAAAAAGCAATGAAAAAATAAAAGTATAGAAGAGAGAAACCCACCCTTTATATCATGCCGCTGTTATCTCTCTCCCAGGCAATTTAGGTAAAATAATTTCTGAATCACTTTACAATAATTGAATTTATATATCTATTAATCGAAGTCCAATATCCTTGATATCAAACAAATTGGAATATAGTAGGCAACATGTTTTCAATTCTTTGATTTGATTCTCCATTTGAATCATATAAAAGGCCGGCACTTTAGTATTAGTCAATGTTTACAAAATTCAGCAGTGGATTTAATGTTTTGATGAGTTGAAAATAGCTACAGGAGGGTGCCAATGTATCGACAATTCTTTGATTTTTCCATTTGAATCATAGAATAATGGGCCGGCACTTTACAAAACTCTGCAATGAATTAATTATTATTAATTTTGAGTATACATTTGAATATATGCTCATACAGGACTAAATTTTTTATGTGGTTAATGGGACCTAGGTCATGGGCTTGGATGTGGAATACATGTTGGTACTGTACTGGGCTTATGTTTTCTTGTCTGTATCTTTCGGCCTTTCAATCGATGATCCTACTCATACCAATCAATTTAATTTACATATATATATATATATATATATCAATCAACATATTAATTAATATATTATACAAGTGAAATTCAGTTTCTGATTTCTATATTGTAAATATTGCATTTTGTTTTTTAATATTTTTTCCTATCCTATTTTTTAATTTACATTTTCCAAACCCGCCCGTTTCCAATGGGATTTTGTTCTAGTTTTTGTCTACGTTAAATGTAAAATTTGAGTTGCTAACAAAAGTTAATCTAAAAAGTAAAGATAATTCATAATTTACCAAAAAAAACATGTATTCAAATTTAAAATCATGGGTATATTTTATAATTTAAATTTTGGAGAATTTCAAAATCATGAGAAGCTCTAAAGTTAGAAAAAAAACTTTAAATAAAATTAATAAAAAAAATTTGGAGAAGTTTTAGAGTTATAGATAGCTCCCATGAGTATTTTGGGATAGTCTTAGAGTACGAAATAAATTTAATTTAACAAAATTTGATTTGATTTGATTTGATTTTTCTATTTTTAGAGGTGTTAGGAGTTCTCAAGGAATTCTTTAATGTTTGCTTTGATATTTGGCTAGTTGGAGTAGGGGTGTTCACGGGACGGAGACGGGACGGGACCGGGACACCCCCCTCCCGTGTCCCGTCTCGAAAAAAAGATCGGGACTGAATTTTGGTCCCGTGTCCCGTCCCGTCCCGAAAGTCGTCCCGTCCCGTTAAGAGTCGGGACAGGACCGGGACAAGATCGGGACGTCCCGCCGTCCTGATAAATGAAATAATATCGAAAAAAGATTTGAATAATAATGTTCATTAAAATTTTAAATTATATAATTTATTAAGTTTAAAATCAAAATAATACAAGTACATAAATAACAATAATTTAAAATCAATTATTGAATTATATTAATCACAACTACATATTATAATAAAAAATACAAGTGATCTTTATGCTATAAAATTAGCAACAAGGCAAGTCAAATACAACATCAAATAATTATTCTTCTACTTTAATGAAGATATACTAAGCTAATTACTCTTCTAAAAATAAGCAAGAAATATGTTATAAATAAAAGTTATTAAATAGATAGATATAAGAATAAATTATATTAATATAATTAATATATTATAAAAAAGATATCGCCATATTTACTCCATGCCATTAAAATTATCAATATAAAAATACTTTAGTTTTAAATAAGAATTGTAAGTATTAAAATTATAATTGATATAATTAATATAAGTATAATTATATTAATATAATTAATATATTTAAAATAAAAAATAATATATATAATATTTGGGACGGGACGGGACGTCCCGATGGTAATCCCGTGTCTGTTCCGTCCCGAACCCCTTTCCTGTCTCGTCCCGTAAAGTCCCGTCCCGATTATTTTCGGGCCGGACAAGACCCGTCCGATATGATCGGGATGATACCGGGCCAATCGGGACGGGTCCAGATTGAACACCTTAAGTTAGAGGGCCTCTTATAGATAGAACCAGTAATTTGAGCTAAGGTTAAATAAGCCCAAAAAAATTTAGGGTTGGGCTTGGAGAATTTGTGAATCCCAAGGAAATTTGGGTTGGGCCTAATTATGAGATTTTTCATAAGTTTGAGCTTTTTTAGGAAGAACTAAACCTAGCTAGTTCGAATTACTAGCTTTACTTACAAAGAAATCTTGAGTTTTTGATGAATTGAAACCTAGATAACTTTTTTTAGGTTACTCATATGCGTGTGTTGGTAGGTAACTATAAATTTTATAATACTTATATTGAATTAAATCTAAAAAACATGCTATTATAATATTTTGTGAAAATTCAGTCTTTGTGAAGAGTTAAAAAAAATTTGAGAATTTATGTTGTGTAGTGAAACTCCTATAAATGTTACATTACTTGTCTAAAAAATTTAAGATTTGATAGACATTGATTGATCTTGATCAATTGTACAACTTAATTGTGATGATGATGTAAATACGACATATGATGTAAAATTTGATTTTGATGTAAGGATTTAAATATAATTACTCTAGATGATATTTCATGGTCATTGGAACATTATTGTATAATTATATGATTGATAAAACTGTGATTAATTCTAAAATATATTGTAATTGTTTTGTTCATGAGGTAGTTGCAAGTTGTAGGGTAAAACAAAGTAATTAAGGTAGGACCATGACCACACATTTGCCCTCGTATGGCATGCATGGAGTGATCTTATTTTTTGCCTGAGGACCTGTTTCCTTTAACCAAGATTAAGATAAACTCGATACTTTTTTAGGCATTCCTTTATCAAAGGGGAAAGCCAAGGCTTGACATGGAGTAACAAACCCTTTGGCTAGGCACTAGCTCCTTTTGCATAAGGCTTCAACCTTAGAAAAAGACAAGGAGTAACTTAATATGAAATACTTTCTTAACTATAATATTGGTTTGATATCATTGATGTTCTCTGGATAGTATATACTTGATTGAATTACTAGAAAAGGTTGATATAATCACCCCCCAATATTCACTCAATTTTAGGAGGAGTTAACATAATCACCATAGTGAAATACCAAACTAAAATCAATAAATTATTTATAAAGGCTTGGGATCTAATACTTCTTTGTTAAAACCATCTGAAGTCAAATACATATTACACATTGCACAGTGGAAGACATACAATTGTATTCATCACACCCAACACATGCTTTAACACAAGAGAGCTAAGGCCATAAATTTGGCAGTGTGCTGTGGTATGTGTAACATCCACAATTTCAAATCAGATTAATTAAGCTCAAATAGACTAATTAAGCATATTAATGAGGTGTGTGGCCAGAGTGGTTTAACTTAGTGTAATTGTTATGATTTTAGCCTTAAAAATGGGTTGGATCGATAACAGGCCACCCGGGCACGGAAAGAGGAAGAAAAAGTGAAGATTTGTTCTCTTTGCCATATGCCGCAGTGCATGGTCAGTCTGATGCGATGCACAAAAGCATATTTGAATCCAACAAGCTCTTTTGTGCCATGCGCTGTGGCAAGGGTAATGTGCATCGCTGCGCATGGCTAAAATTCTGATATATCAGCTTCATATCTGTGCTAGAGAAAGAGAGAAGAGGAAGAGAGAAATGAAGAAACAAAAGAGTAGTAAGAAAGCAATGATAAGGGCTTAGGAGAACTGAGTATTAGGAGTATTTTGAAGCTCTTAAACATCAAAGGTAAGATTTCCTACTTAAATCTTCCTCTCTTCTTCCATTTTTTTGATGGTAAAGGTTAGGGTTTCATTGTTAATAGTAATTTTTGGTCTATAGAGGCTATGGGCCTAAACCTATTAACTTAAATAAAGTTAATGGGAGTAGATTGAGCTAGGTAAACTTGGTATTTATGGTTTTATAATGATTAGTGGTTGGAAACATTAAATGTCCAAAATTCTCATAAATTTAGTGGTTAGGAACAATGTGATTTCATTAATGACCATTTAAGAGCTTAATGTTATTAATGAGAGTTAAAGGAAGCTAAGAAGCCTTATGGATACTTTTATATGAGTTGAGAATAAATCTTGAATATTAAGAAATGATGAAATGTTAGTGAAAAATAGCTAAAAATAGATATTGATGTTTTGCATGATACATACTTGTAGAGTAACTACCATTGGCACCATTCAAGCTTTTTAGAAGCTTTGGAAGTAAGTAATTGAGGGGTAAAACTCTTGACCTCTTAAAAGTTTGAGGTAACCGAGAGAATTCTATCTTATACTTTTGTGTGTTTATTAGTTTATGGATTTATAATTTATCATTGAGATGTGTAAATTAAAAAGATATGCAAGTGTGGCTTGATTTGTTAGAAAAATTTACTAGATCAAATTTATGAATTTTATGCCTTGTGATGTAAAATTTCTTTGAGAACAAAATCAGTGGATTTAAGTATTATGTTATTGAGAGTTCAATAATTTTGTGAATTGAGAAGTAACATGAATATTTGTTTATTAGAAGTTAAATGATGTTTAAAATAATGGAATTCAATGATTTTGAAAGTGTGAAGTACAATAATTGTGAAGTTAGAGTTTAATGACTTATTTGGTTTGAAGTTCCATGAAAATGTGTTTAAGAAGTCCAATGATTTGTATAATGATGAAGTTCAATGAAAATTGATAATGTGAAGTTTTATGAATTGTATATGTGTGAATTATGGCATGAATGTGCATTGCATGATCTTGAAAGGCGAGAATTCACCTAGGAAGAGGAGTAGATGATAAAGTCCACATGGTAAGGCCCATCCGTAAGATGGTTTGCCGAATTGATAATAGCTATATCATCCCATTTGTTTAACAAGGGACTGTCTCACTAGTTTAATGAGGGACTTAAACCTAGCTAGCTATCCACCAATTCAATGAGGAGGCTAGTCTAAGGTGCATGACACCCCATAGTGTGAGAAATGGAGGAAACTGTGTTCTATAAATGAGTTGGATGCACCTTGGCTGGGTAATCTCCTTACAAGTGTTTAAGCTAAGGAAGTCATGGAATATAGACTATCCCCTTGAGTTATAGCCTACAGTTTCATGTCAGAGGATATAAAGGAGGTGTGATCATACACATAGTGAGTAAGGGCACCTGTTGTCTATATTGTGTCCCTAATGATGATACCATGAATTCAGTCTTAATTTCTTCTAATTTATTAGTCAATGATTTGTGTGACCAACTCTCTTTATATGAGAAGTGTTAAAAAGCATTATTTCTCAAGTAAATGCAATTATATGAGTAAAATTGTGAATATTTATTTTCAAATGGTTTACATGGGTTAAAGTATTGATATTAACTGTCACTTGTATTTAAACTAGTGATATGCATTAGTATGGATTAATTAAACCTTGGTTATTAAATAGTTGTACTCACCTTATTATCTTCAATGTTATAGGAAATAGCTTAAGCGGTATGGACAGAAGAAAACACCTAAAGGCTTAGGACCGCAATCCTTTTGTAGTAGGCCTCCTTATTTTAAGTAAACTTATGTGTACAACAATTTCAATTGCCAATTAGGAATTCTCATTTGTTCCTTACTTGTATTATATGAATTGTAAATTTTAAGTGTATTTTAGACTATAGGGAGTGATTTGATGAATATGCGTTATTGTGATAGGGTTAAAATATTAATACAAGTGAAAGTAGTGCATATTATGAGATGATTTAGGAGAATTTGATGAAAATTGTGGTAAACTCTCCCTTTTTATGTTTTTGAGTTTAAGAGGTTGCGTAGTAAAAATTTGATCTGGGAGTATTTCATGTGATATGGTGCATTACACGAGTTAGTCTTAATGATTTGTATGTGGTCAAATTGGTGCCGGTAGCTATTGGCTTTTGGTATTTGGTTTGGACACTTGATTTTACAAAAATTATTGTAAAAGTATAAGTTTTGAAAAGGGCATTTAATTTTTATTTTAAAAAGAATTGGAGTCTGAGACAAATGCCATTAGTTAGAGCTTAAAAAGAGCTTTCTATAAACACCTAGTTCACATTATTCGGATTTCAGATGGAGAATTGGGGCGCATCAAAAGTTGGTCCTAATGCTGTTAAATTAACAACAAAATTTACTGTCAAAATTCATGCAATTGCTCTGTGGCACATGGTGCCATAGGCTGCGGTGCATGTCATAGAGGAAAACATATTGCAACGCATATTCAACGAGTCACAGTGCATGCCTCAAAATTTTCTAGAAATTCTCTTGTTTTAAATTCTTAAACAAATGCACTCACTTAAATAATGATTTGTGAACTTTAATTTATCTAGTTGTGAGACTTTGAAAATGATTTTAGTTTTATAAACTTAAGGTCCGCATATTGCTAACCATTAAAAACTTTATATTTTGATAATTATTATAATCCCATTCCTTAATTAATTGGGATTTGGTTTTAATTATGGGATTAGAAGGAAGAGGATATTACACTGTGCACTATATGTGCCACAATATGTGGCATAGAGACATGAGCACCCATTCTATGCTATGTGCTATAGCATATCACACCTTGTGCTATGGCACATAATGACAAAATTTATTGTCATTTGACAATTCATGAAGGTGAATTTCTGACATGTGCCATCTCTACATATGTCATCCAATTAGAGTGATTTAAGCTCCCACAGGAAGCTTATTTCATAAGCTATCCAATGAGAAAGGTTTGGCCCAATCCAATGGTCCAATCTAAATTTGTTCACTCAGGTATAAAAGTCACTTTTTTAAAAAAAATTTCATGCACCAAAGTGTTCAAATCACATACTTTGTCTCATTAAGTCATTTTAGGCTTAGAACCAAGTCTTTAGGACCAAACATACCTTATTGACCAACATTCATATTATATATATACATAAGTCAAAATTTGGCCATTTAATTGCCTAATTTGCACAAAAAGGGTTAATTTCACCTTATCACAACTATATAATACAGTTATAATCTAAACCAATTCCACCACATTTGGGTTAGAATTCAAACATTAACCCATATTCACCACATATACACATTTACAACATAATCACCACTAAATCTTAGCCCATGCCATGCAATTCACCATATACCACACATATTTACTTAGACAAACTAAGATTTACAATATCACCGCATATCACAGTCAGAACATGCATATGACATCCTATGGCAACTTGTATCAATTTTCAAATATACAAGAGATGAATTCATTACACAAGCTCTGAAATCACGCAGCAATAAAGCAATTGTGCCGGTCATGTGTCTTTCCCCTTTCCTAGCTCACTAATTTGCCCCATAAAAATGTAACCATAGATAGCAATCTCAATAACAAAATATCTTACTATTACTAAATGTCACAAGTAACTATAAACGATTATAGCATATATATACAATCAAACATAGCATATAGCATAATTTCACAATGTAAATCATTTTTACAACAAATCGTCACCACTATTAGCATAATTACTACTATCCGAACCTCTTAGTCACCCTAATTGAAACAATAGGCTCTCAATAAGTCAATCCACACTTATTGACTTGAGCACACTTTTAATGGTAGAATCACTCGGCCAAAAGAGTTATGTCCCACTTTTAAACTATGGTTTCCTCCTATCATATTGATCAGGGTATCATTACTCTAACTCCACATCACACAAATTCTAAGGAGCTTAGATCTTTAACAGTGCACCTCACATAGGCATTAAGGAGATAATTTCCTACACCCATTTTAATAGATGCTAAGGAGATAAACTTTTCCAATACTATACCCCATTAGGCACTAAGAAGAATAATGCCATATGGATTTCTCACTACTTCTCCTTATGAGTGAACTCTTACCCCTTATGATCATGCTTTCGTACCAACCATATATATATATATATATTCAAAACCATATATATATACACATATATATATGACCACATATTTCCACAAGCTTGTTGAGTTGAAATCCTTTTTCATGCAACAATCATGCATGGTCTCAAATCATGCTCAATTTAAATCAAATTCATGCAATAGTTATAATACTTTCAAATAGTTACATTAGATAATCAAATAGAGTAACTTATTTAGTTATCTCAACCTTTCTGTCACAAAAAAGATTACCTATCAATTTCTTAACAATTAATGCTCCCCTACATGCCTCCTTTTCAATCTAGATGCATAATATGCCAATCTATAGACTATGGGCACCACTAATCAATTAATCAAATTGACCAAAAGTACTAATTATTATTAAAAATCATATCTAGTTGTTTCTTTCCTTTTACTTGATCAATTTAAGTTCCTTATAACCTAATTATCCCATTCTATCACTTCTATCAACTTTAACATACTTCCTCCTCAATTCCCATTTTCATTTCTTTCTAGTTTAAGGTTAAATTGATCATACTACCTCATAGCTTTATCATTTAATCTTAAACTAGTCATAAATCCTGAGTTTGATTCCTGAGAACCTTTTTATAACAAAAAGGTAAGAAACAAACCCTTTAAAATTTTTTGATTTAATTTCTCTATAACTTATATTAAGAGAAATTATAGTAGAGTTGAAACTAAGGGCGGTATGAAACTTACTCGATAAGCTATTGATCTGAAACTTCTCCTAATGCTCTAAGAATCAATGCCTTAGCTCAGAAATGGCCTCTTCTCCTCTCTTCTTTGTGTTTTGATTTCCTTGATCTCTATTTTCCACGAGCTTTCACATACTTATCAAACACTTTCTATGCCCTGCGTCATAGTACAAGTAGAGTTAGTCATGGCGCATGGTACAATAAGGAAAATCCTCACCACTTATATGCTTTATTCCGAAATGTAATCTTTACACTCGCATATGGTCATCCAACATTCCAATGAGTCAAAATACTCAACCTTCATCTAAAATTCTAATCACTTACTAATTACTAATTTACCCCTGATTAGCATCTAATTACAAGATTAGAAAAATTAGGATGTTACAGTTGATAGATTCTTGCATCTTTTATCTAAATAATTGTGTTATATGAACAAAAAGTTTCTACCATGCTTGTATTGCCTATGAGACTAATTACATATTAGAAAAAAAAATCTTTTTTAAGCATACTAGTTAGTAAGGATTGTTGTATTGAATTGAGATACACTTGGAATTTCATTGTGATATGACTATTAGTACAAAATGAAACGTTTGTGAAAATCCATTGAACCGGGTTATGTACCAGTTGTGGATACAACATAACATGTAAAAGGTTATTGAAACATTGTCTCGCCCCTTTTCCTAAAATGCTGTAGGAACCAATAGCGGAGCTCAAGGGAAGAAATAGTGTAATGCTCACCTCGATATTACTATAATTCACCATAATACAATCACCAAACAATGGAAATTATGTTGGACTAAGCATTCTTAAGCCTCAAATCAATTAAAAAAGGGCTTTTAAGAAAAATAATATGGTAAAACATGCTTAAAACCACTAGGATTTTACAATCCTTTTTGTTTGGCAAGTGTTTGAGCTCAAAAGAAGGGTTTTTAAGAAAATTAATAAGGTGAAACATGTTTAAAATTGTAACATCTTGAAATTTTAAGACTCAGATTTATTAAAAAAATAAAATATCTATAATTAAATTAAAATTTAGATTAATTTGATAGAGGTCTAGAGTTAAATTTTACTATGCAAAAGTTGGGTTTTATTTTATTTCTAACTATGGAAAAAATTACCAAAGTTGACCTGGGCTTTTGTGCTATAATAAAAAATGTTGGGCCCTTTTTTGTAATTTTTTCCAAAGTCTTATATTAGCTTTTTTAAAGAGAAACTGAACGCAGAACGTAAAAAAAAAAAAGAACAAACACACGAGAGAGTGAGAGGAAGAAGAGAGGAGAAAGAGAGGGAGTTAGGCTTAGATCTAAGAGGCTTTGCGATCGTTGCGAGCTTGGCTACACAATAGGTAAACTCCCTACTTCAATCCTCTTCCTTCCCTCTTGATTTTTTTAAATTTTTGGAAGAGAAAATTTTTAGATTTTGATCCTAAAGGCTTTATTCTTGTAAGTTTCTGTTTCTTTGGATCATAAGGAGGATGTTTTGAGTTTCTATATAGTGATCTAATATTTTTAGTAGATAATTAGATGAAAAGAGGTGTTTTGGGCACAAATTAAACCTTGAGAGATTGGGTTTTGCTCCTTAATGGTTTAAGCCTATTGATTTAGTTATAATTTTGCTATTTGAGCCCAATAAGATTTAAATTAAGATTTGGTTTTCATTATAAGGGCTAATGGTGAAAGTTGGTGACACTAAGTGAAGGTTTTTAATTGATTAAAAATTATATGAATTGGAAATTAGCCTAGTGATGGCTAATAAATGATTTTGGTGGTTAAGTGATACTATGTGAATGGTTGGTTTAATATATAGACCATTGGGATGGATCATGGCTCATTAATCCAAGGTATGTTATGAGCTATAGTCTTCATTAATGCTATTTGGCATGACAAGTGATGTGGATCACTTATATGTTATAGGAAATTGTTGGTGGAACTTATTGAGAAGTTAAGGAACAAGCCAAGTTTTATTTTGTACAAGAGGAACCCTTTTGGTACTAAAGGGATAAGGTAACAGGGGAATTTATATTTCTTATTACTTTGTTTTAGTTATTTTTGAATAAATATTATTAGCTATTATGCATTACATGTTTTAAAAGATTAAATGTGCTTTATAAAGGGTTATAGGGTACTACTTTGATTATAGTGCAAATATGTTTTTCTAATTGTTTGACAACAATATTTTTATTGAAACGAGATTTGTTTGCATGTATTGTAATCATAAAGAATAGAAGTTACCCTTAAGGAAGTGTAACTAAATAAGGTACCTTAGATAGGCTAAGGAACCGTTTAAGGGAGATTTATAAATGTTATACTACCTTAGAGTGTTGAAGTGGTCAATACTCGAAAAAGGTAGATACGAATAAAAGGCATGATCTCAGTTGGAGTTCACCACTGAGAAGGTGTGGGCTTTTGATATTCTATGGCACACTACCAGTACTCAGTGTTGCCTTACGTATTGTGGGCTCAGTGCACTAAAGTGGTTAGTGCATTGAGTGTTCGACACCTTTCAGTAGGAGAGGGAATCCGACACATGAAGTGTGAGGTTGAGTGCCTAGGCTGAGGTAGCCCTCATATAGAGAGTAAGTCGGGCTGGTTCTAGGAGAGAGTTAGCTTTGACTGCTCAGGATTCACGTCGAAGGGGCATAGGCGGTTTGGTGGATTAGATCATGCCTTAGATTATGTTTTGTGGTTGTGGAGGTACAAGTGGGTATAAAGTCTACCTATGAGTTAAAGAGTGCTAGAGGGCATTCTGTTGGTCATGAAAGGCCATACCGGCTGGCCTATGTCATACGTTCATGTATTTTAAATGGCTAAATTATATACTACATTGAATTTATTATTTGTTTATTCGATTATGGCTTACTTTATAATAATTAATGTAGATTTCTCTGTTATTGAGACTGTGGTTGTCTAACTCCTTTCTTTTCAATATTTCCAAGTCTAGGTGAAGGAACAGTGGAGGATGGGAAAAAGAGTAGAGCTAGGGGTTGTTTGTGAATTATAAAGAACTGCAACCCCTTTCTTTTGAGAAAATCTATTGTAATGTATTTAGAATTAGGGTGCCAGTAGGATGTGATTATGTATATGTGTGTGAGTATGTATGGATTGTATGGCTTGTGTATGAATTTTTGTTTGCTTGTAGACTTGTGGCTAGGAAACTTGGCTATAGTGTGTGGTTTTAATGAATTTATTTAGCAGACCAAGTTTCTACTACAAGCAAATATTTATTTTGGTATATATGTGATTCCACAAGCAAATGCAAAGTGGTTGCATTACAAATGGTGTGCTATAGGCAAACATACACCTTGGATAGAGAGAGTAGGTGCGTGGGCCCCACGAAGATCTCTGAGCCAAGTAAAAATGTTTAGCGTGTGTATTCATATGTGTATATGATATTTGGAATAGTTTTTAGCCACTCTTGTGTGACTTGTGCATTTCGGGGGTTTAGGGTCCATTTTGGAAAATAGCACCCGGGTGGTCAAATTTTGATATAAAGGGTTTTTCTATCATTTAAATGTTCTATCAGGTGTTTTTAGTACTATTTAACGTGTCTAAAGTGTTCCCATAGGTTTTTGACCATTAGGATGAGATTTGGACAATTTTGAAAATGGTTTTTACCAAAAAAAAACTGCACATTTGCATTCGGGTGTCCAAATCTTAATCTGACCGTTAGATTTGTCTAAAATTTGGGTCACAAGTAAAACCTTTTATAAGCTTCATGTAGGCTTTGGAATCACTGTGATTAGATATCAAACAGAGAAACGGCATACTCTGAAATTTGGTCTGGAGGAGCTATCATGACAGCAAAAGTACTGTCATGACAGCAACAGTGATGATGTTGCAACATGCACAAAATTCAATCCGTCTGTTGGATCTTTTCAAAATTTAGTATGCTAATAGTACTATTTAAAAGTGACATGTGGGCTTTGGAATCGCTATGATCGAAGGTCGGCTGATGAAATGGTGCACTCCGGAAGTTAGTCCGGAGGTGCTTTCATGACAGCTTTTGACAGCAAAAATGATCAAATTTTTTACATGTCTAATTTTTAATCCGACAGTTGAATTTTTTTAAAATTTGGTACACTTATAGTACCCTTTGAATGTGACGTGTGAGCTTTAAAATTATGTCGATTGGGGATTGGATGATAGAACGACGCCTCCCAGAAGTTGGCCCAGGAGGGTTGTCATGACAGGACAGCATCTGTTCCCCTGCTTTTGCCTAGCTTGCTTCCATGCGCTATAGGTAAAACCTATAAATTATTTATTTAAAAAATGTCTAAATGTTTATTTTGCAATCGTGTATCTTCATGCAATTTAAATGGTTTGTTTCCTAAGTTGGTTTTAGGATTAACTCCTTAACCACACTTAGTTTATTTGAATTGTGTGATTTTTGGATAACACTCAGGGCAAGTGTTACAAAAATCACCGGGATCCCATAATCCTTTTTGTTTGGTAAGTGTTTAAGCTCAAACATAATGTTTTAAAATCATATAGAAAGCATAGAAACAAAGAAAGGTTCAAAACCATTGGTAAACAAGGGCAAAAATGTCATTTTGGCATGTTTTGACATATATGCCGCAGCATAAGGTACAAGCACTATGACATGTAGCACAAAATAGGAAGTTCGTCCCCTGTACTATACACTGCAACACATGCACTCTACATCACAATACACATAGCTCATACTTTTATGCCATCAGTTAGATAATTTTACACAAGAATTTAGATAAAAGATAGTCACAAAAAGCTTATTTAATTATCTAGCTAATGGCATAAGTTTGGTTATGATGTAATAGCTCATTCAAAATTTATTTACCCAAATGAATAAAGTTAGTTTGAAAAGATTTTTCTTGCATCCAAGTGCCTAAATCCACACCCTTGTGCTATTAGCTACTTTTGGGCCTTGAATTAAGTCTAATAGATTTATTAACACCTAATTGATCATACAATAACAAATCAACTATCAACATAAAATTTGGCCATCCTGGTTCCTAAGTTCCTAACTAGGCCTCTCATTACAAACCACAAAATCACACAACCAGCGGCCTAATCATCTTAATCATCCAAACCACATACACATATACATTACTTACCACACACACACACACACACACACATATTATCACCACATTTTACATTATCTGTACACTTATACTAATATTTTAGCTCTATTACCACAATTTTCATCACAAATCTCCAAATAAACATATTCAGGATAAAATAACTTTCAAAATGTTATCATACAAGTGCACATACAAAATATATAAAGCATTCCTAGTTAGCAACTTAAAATTTACATATATATATATATATATATAATGTGTACATAAAACTTAAAATAAATGCATTACATTCAGCTCTAAAGTTAATCTCTGCCTAAGTCCTTCCCTCATCCTTTCTCACTATCCAAACTTAAAAAAATAATAACCATAGGTGGATAATAATCTCAATAACCAATATTCTACAATATTGATTAACCAATAAAGAAATGATAAATAACACGACAACTAAATCACCATACAACAATTACAAATGAAATCACCACTATAATGCTACATATGATAATAATAATCCACCAAGCCTCTATTACTTCTCGACTAAGTTTGTAGGAAACCACATTAGACCTATCTCCCAAGAGACTAGTCCTTGCTCACCTTTTATGGGAGGTCTACCTAGCCAAGGTGTCTTTCCTACTTTTGGACTATAAATTCTCCTTAATAAAAGTGCTTAAGATGTCATGGACTCCAACCTAAACCCTTTCGAGTACTAATGAATGCTTGAGATGACGGCTCAAATTGCTCACATTAACAGTCCTAAATATATTTTCTACAGCAAATTACCACATGATGCCAACTTGACCATATGGATTTTTGTTACCACATATCTCTATTAGGATGAAACCCCACCTAATATGTATATCACTACTTGTAACATCCCAGACTCTAACTCCCTAATTAGTCAAGTTAATCAATAAATAATCAAGTTTAACTAATTAAGATTGACTTGAAGGATGGTTAAAGAGGAGTAATAGATCATTTGAGCTTGGGTATAGCCTTAGGATTGTATCTCAAATAGGCTTAAAATAAGGAGAAAAATAGTAAAGGATATATCTGTGCCACACATTATGACATGTATCTCATTTTCCATAAGTTGAATATAGGAGGGAGAACCTCCTTATGTCATTCGTCATAGTGTAGGAAGCATCTACCAAAGTGCAAGGCCATAACAGGCATGGGGTCACTTTGTCTCACATATTATAGCACGTGTGATGTGCACCATAGTGCATGGCTAGACTGCTATAAAAATAAGATATGAGATAGACTTGAAAAATATAAAGAAAGAAGATAAAAACACGAGAGTGAGATAGAGAAAGCTTGGAGCTTGCTAGGGTTTTCTCTTAGGGAGAGTTTAGGATAGAGCTTTATAAAACTAAGGGTAATTTTCCTAATCCTTCTCCTCTATTCCTCTTCTATTTTCAGAAGCATTAAGGTTAGGGTTTATTGATGTGAGTTGATTTTTAAATCATACAAGTCATAGGTCCAAACCCATTAATTTAAATTAAGTTAATGAGAGTTATTTGAGTTGTTTACACTAATGATTGAAGGTTTGACACATTAATGGTGGTGGTTTGGAAATTATGTCTAAAAATTTTGTATTAATGGTTGGCTTTGGAGACAGTCAGGTGATATTAAGGAGCCTGAAAGAGTTAATTAAGTTAGTTGAGGTATAGAGAAGTTAATAAACAAAAATGGATAAGCTTGAATGCTAGAAATGAAAGCTTAGATATTTTTAGTATTGAAAATAGGAAGTTAGAAATGTGTAAATGGTGATATTAATGTTAATATCCATAGCCTACACCACATGAAACCATTCACCACGGTTTATCCATAATTTGCTATGGCATATAGTATAGAGATCACTTTACCATGGCCAAAAGACCATGTTTGCCGTGGCCTACAATAATTTAACCCATTTGCCACATCCAAGGCATACATTCGCCATAGCGAATACCTCTCATCAGCACTGAACTGTAGCATGCAAAAATTAGACTTTAAATATACCTAATTAATCATGCGGACCTCCGATTCAAGTGATCCAAGTGCCCACTTATGGATAAACAAGATATCTATCTAATGGTACTAGTTATAATTTGATTCAATACCAAATGAGGATTCTAGAATAGTTAGTGTGAACCAAGTCCTAATCTAAAGACACCCATTAAGTGCCTCCCTTCATAAGCTATTAACTCTACCATCCACAATCATAAACATCCCATGCATAATCATGCCATAATGTTAATCTATATATCAAAGTAAAAACATTTAACCACAACCAAACAATTGTGCCTAAGAAAAACAAATGGGGGTATTGTTGATGAATCTTCGTATCGGTTTCTCAAGTGGTATCCCCAAGTTTCATACCCTTCCAACCTACTTTTACTAACTAAATTATCTTGTTCCCTAGTTGCTTAGCTTGGGAGTCTATAATCTACTTTGGCTCTATCAGGTACATAAGGTTCTCATGAAGCTTAAGATCCTACAATTTGATGATATGAGATGAATCTAGATGGTATTTCTTCAACTGAGAGATGCTAAACACGTCATGTACACTCGATAAATATGGTGGTAAGGCTATTTAATAGGAAACTAAACTAATCTTCTTTAAGATCTTGAAGGGACCAATAAATCTCAATTTCAATTTCTTTTACTTAATTGACCTCCAAATATTAGTCATCAGTGTTACCCTTAGGAAAACATGGTCTCTGACCTTAAACTCAAGTGGTCTCTGTCTTTTATTTATATAACTCTTATGGTAACTCTGTATAGTTAATAACTTTTTATTGATTGTCTTGATCTTCTTGGTGGTCTCATCTACCATATTCGACCCCAAAAGACTTCTTGCTTAATTTCATTCAATGAAGAGGAGAATGACAATTCCTTTCCATATAAAGCTCATACGATGCCATTTGAATGCTTGAGAGATAATTGTTGTTAAAGGCAAACTCAACTAGTAGAAAATGGCTCTCCTAATTATCTCCCAACTCAATTTCACATGCCCTCAACATATCCTTTAAGGTTTTAATCATTATCTCCTTTTAACCATCCTTATACAGATGATATGCTGTGCTAAACATCGAACCCATTTCTTAGTGTAGGGCCCTCTAAAATTTTGAAGTAAACCTCATATCCCTATCTGAAATAATGCTTCTCAGGAACCTACAACCACAATCAAATGAGAGAGGAAAAAATCATCCAGATATTAGAAAGAACCCATTAAGGAAGCAAAATGAGCATACCTAATTTTAGATCAACTAAACATCTTAAATTATATTTAAGGCAATATAAGCAAGTTGATGTAAATAGCATAGCATAACATTAAAAAGAAATACATAATGATAAAATGCAAAAATCAAGCTTTTTTTGGAGTGTTCTTAGTGTATTTTGTCATACAAAGAAGGCTTGGTGCTTCTATCATCCATTTCATTCTTGAGAACCATTGGTATCCATACGTGATTTATCACACAAAAAAGCCAAGTGCTCCTGTCATCCAAATCACATTTGAGAGTATAATAGCCCTACATTTGAAATGTCATTAGTGAACTAAAGGAAATTGTATAATCTTCATTCCATGCATGGAGAGGACCAATTCATGCTTGAATTGGACTCTGACATTACATTAAATGTTTTGCAAGAAAAGTGACTTTTTTTTATGTTCTTTACTCTTACACGATGCCAATTACTATAATATCTTCCTTGAGTGTTCTTAATAGTCTAAACTACCTTAAACTATATATAGGATCTTATCTAAGTTAGTAGATGACCTTTCTTGAACCATTTATTGTTCATTAAGTGCCAAAGTGCTAAATTTCTCCTATAATACATTCATTCTATATGAAATGAGCTCTTAGTTAGTTTATAGACCATAAATGTATTTTCTACTCATTTGAGAACTATATTTATGAGTAACTAAATTGTTCCTATAATCTCATTAGCTGAGAATTGTCTAGAAAACACCTTCTACTTATTTATAAGTAAATCAAGGGTTGTTATCCTTTGAGTTGTTATAGAGAAGAGATTTTCTATGTGTAGGTGATTATTGTCAAGAGAGGTGTTCTCTTGTGATTGAGAGACTCATAGATGTTGTGAGAAATTTGCAAATAACTAACAAGTTCCCAAATAAAGTTGTGAATTATACTATGGTGGCAAATACCTATTGAAGATAGTGGATTTAGTAGAAAATTTCAAGAGTAATATTAAGGATTAGATGTAAGCCAAGTAGTTAGATTGAACTAGGATAAATTCTCTATGCAGTATTTCTATCATTTAACACTTTATGTTCAACATATCTATATTCTACTCTCTTTCTTTGTTCTTTAAATTAAGGTTTTGAAAGTTGTGTATGTGCTCTAGTTGTTTGTGTTTTTCACTATTCCAAACTATCTTGGGAAAAATACTCATCGAGCTTTCCTATTAAAGAGTTTTAGGAAATACTCCTGCAACAAAAGTATTTGAGTATTATACTCACTTATATCATTTTAAACTTCTTGTTACACTTTCTAACTATGCTAAATTTTATGATAATCTTTGTTTAGATTAAAATTTTCTAAACACCTAATTCACCCCCTCCTGGGTGTTATTTCTTAATCTTACAAGAAGGCTCCATAGAGGATGTGACTACTTAGAGTGTCACTCTAATTAGAGGAATGAGGATGAGACAGTAAAAGAAGTTAAGAAAAGGGTTACTGAGAGTCCTTCTAAGCACAGACCTAATAATCTTAATCCCATTTAAGAAATAAACCCTAATGATCCCAATACCTAAACTATGGTCCTCTCTTCTCAACCCTTTAGTCTAAATTCTCTATTTGATAGAGAAATCTTAGAAGTCTATATTTAAGCAAAGTTACATGATACTTTAGGCTGCCCCCATATTTTTTACGATGTTAAAGGGGGAGAGAAAATAGAAAGACCTTAGCTCATCTTTGACAAGGGGAGAGCAATCAAGCTTTATGTGTTTTATTTCTATCTTTAAAGTTTTTAAGTGTCACCCAATTCACCCTCTGTCTTAGGTTCTAGCCTATTCTAATAATTGGTATCAGAGCTTAGACTTTTGATTAAGGACTTAATAATCTATGAGGATCTTAGAGCTAGTTTTAGTGACAGTGTTCTCCTAAAAGATGTTGAGATTAATAAGCCCCTAAGATTCAATGGTAAAAACTGCACCTTTTGAAAAAGCAACATGAGATTATTCTTTAAAGCCTTAAACCTTGATCTATAGGAGATTGTTGAGAGTAGTCGTTACATTTTTTACAAAACTATAAAAGGACAACTTGTGAGAAAAGAAAGGAGTGAATTTATAGAAAAGGAAGAGAAACTTGTGCTGCTCAACTCCAAGGCAAAATTAATCATTGCAAGTGCCTTGAGTCAACAAGAGTACTTCTATGTCAGCATTCTAAAAACAATAAAGGAGATGTGGGATGCTCTAGAGATTACTCATGAAGGCATAAAAGGACTCAAAGAGAACAAAATGAGCACATTGACTCAGTAATATGGGCTGTTCAAAATGAAGCCTGTAGAAAGTATCAAAGATACGCAAGTCAGATACACACACATCATGAATGAGCTTGTAGTACTTGGAAAGACTTATACTCAAAAGGAGCAAGTCAAAAAAATTATAAGAGGTCTCCTGGTTGAATGATAACCCAAAATTACTTCTATTAAAGAAGCAAAGAGTGACTCCATGAGATCTATGGCAGCACTATTTGAAAGTTTTGTCGAGCATGAAAGAAGACTATCCATGCTAAAAGAAGATGCTGGAAAGAAGAAGAAGTCACTGGCTCTAAAAGTGATAAAGGAAGATTCTAATCTTGTGACTAGTGGTAGTGAAGATTCAAATAAAGAAATGGCCATGTTTGTTAAGAAGTTTGGCAAATTCTTTGGAAAGAAATTTGGCAAAAAGTTCTTAAAGAAGAAAGAGAAGAAAATCATTTACTACAAATACAAAAAGCTAGGACATATTAAGGCTGACTGTTATCTAAAACAAGAGAGTAAGAGCTATAAATATGATAAAAAAAAGTTCAAAGCTGATGAGGAGTCCATAGAAGAAGAATAGGAAAATCTCTATTTGATGGCCAAAAGCAATCCTGATCAAGTAAATGACTCTGACTCTAACTCTGAATTTGATTTTACTTATAGGAGCTAAAGATTTCTTTTGAAGAATTGCACAATGAATCTTTTCTTTTTATGAAAAATCTTTCCCAAGTCAAGAAGAAGCTTTCTATTTCTAAAAAGGAAAACATGTTTCTTAAAACTGAAAAATGATGCTTTGAAACATAATATTTCTATTTTAGAAAAGAAAACTCAATGTGTTGACTATCCTCTTCATATTTTAGAAAAGAAAGATTTGAAAAATACTCTTGCAAAATTTGTTAAGGGTAGAGATACTTAAACAAAATTTTGAGTCAATAAAAAAGTGTATTTGATAAAACTGGCATAGGTTATAAGCCTAATAAGAAACAAAAGTACTATAACAACTTCTTTATTCCTACTACTATGATTAACTCACCCAAATTTACTTGTTGCTACTACAGCAAGAAAGGGCAAATGACTAAGTCATGTATCCATAAGAAGCAAGGGTTGAGTAAAAATATGAAGTGGGTTCTAAATGGGTCTACTAACCTATTAGAACCCAAACAGATTTAGGTACCTAAGCAAATATGATCTTTATGTAGGTAACAAGGAGAGTTACTAATGGAAAATGGTATATAGATAGTGGTTACTCTAAGCACATGACTAGTGATAGCTCTATATTCCTATACATGGTAGAAACCAAAGATGGTGGAATTGTCACCTTTAGAAACAATGAAAAGGGAAGAACTCTTGTTATAGGTAAGGTTTGTATGAATTCGTCTAACTCTTCATGCATTGATAATGTTTACTTAGTTGATGGTTTAGGACATAACCTCTTGAGCATAAGTCAATTATGTGACAAAGGTTATGAGGTTATATCTAATGCCATGCGTTGTGTTATGAGAGATGAACAAACAAGAAAAACCATCCTCGAAGAGAAGAGAGTTCAAAATGTTTACTTAATTGATCTTTGTGATGATGACTCTCTAAATACAAAATGCCTCATTTCTATTAATGGTGAGAGCTAACTATGGCACAAGGGATTAGCCCATGTCAACATGAAGCAATACAAGCTAGTAAAGAAGGACCTTGTCATTAGGAAATTTCAAATTTATTAAGTTTTGTAAAGAATAGGGAATTAATCATAAATTCTTAGCTCCTAGAACACCTCAACAAAATAGAGTTGTGGAAAGAAAGAATAGAACCTTAGACGAGATGGCATGGACTATTCTAAATGAGAAGAAACTTCCTAAGAATTTCCAGGCAGATGCCATGAGCACAACCTATTACATCCTAAATAGAGCACACATTTGACCTATTCTGAACAAAACTACTTATGAGCTCTACAAGGGAAGAAAGCCTAACATCTCTCATCTACATGTATTTGGTTGTAAGTGTTTTATACTCAACAATGGTAAGGATAATCTAGATAATTTTGATTCTAAAAATGATGAAGCTATATTTCTTGGTAATTCCAACAGAAGTAAAGCTTTTAGAGTCTTTAACAAAAGAACCTTCTTAGTTGAAGAGTCAATCCATGTAACATTTGATGAATCCTTATCAAATGAGAACAAGGAAGAAGAAACTGTAAATCTTCCTCTTGGTGATCTCTCACTGAAAGAAAAGGAGAAAAATCAAACTAACAATGATACCATGACTAATGATCAAAATGGACAGATAAATGATCTTCCAACAAGTTGGAGATATAATAAGTCACGTTCTATTGATCAAGTCATTGGAGAAGTTAGTGATAAAGTTAGAACAAGAGGTTTACTTAGAGAAGTATGCCATTTCAGTGCATTTCTTTCTAATATTGAACCCTTTGACATTAAAGAAGCCTTATTTGATGAATATTGTTTCCTAACAATGTAAGAAAAGTTAAACCAATTTAAGAGAAGTCAAGTTTAGGACTTAATGCTTAGACTAAGTGATCATCCTGTAATTGGGATGAAATGGGTCTTTAGAAACAAACTTGATAAAATTAGTATTGTGGTAAAATATAAGGTCAAGCTAGTAGCTAAAGGTTATAATCAAGAAGAGGGTATTAATTACAATGAAACCTTTGCTCCTGTTGCTAGACTTGAGGCTATTAGATTTTTACTTGCTTTTGCTTGTATTAAGGACTTTAAACTTTATAAAATGGATGTCAAAAGTTCTTTCTTGAATGGACTAATCAATGAAGAAGTGTATGCAGAGAAACCTCCAGGATTTAAGGATCCATCAATGCCAAATCATGTTTACAAATTCAAGAAAGCATTATATGGACTAAAGCAAGCACCAAGAGCATGGTATAATAGGTTAAGTTCTTTCTTATTGCACGAAACATCAAAATAGAAATCGTGGATAAAACTCTATTTTATCAAACTGAAGGTAGTGATATCCTTATAGTTTAAATTTATATTGATGATATTATTTTTAGAGCTACTAATGAGGTTCTTTGTGAGAAATTTGCTAAGATTATGCAAGTTGAATTCGAGATGTCTATAATAAGAGAGCTAAAATTCTTTCTTGGATTGGAAATCAAGCAAATGAGAGATAGAATCTTCAAAAGCCAAACCAAATACACTCATGAACTACTGAAGAAGTTTGGATTTGAAAATTCAAATCCAAGTAATATACATATGAGTGCATCAATCAAGATGGATAAGGATGAAAAAGGAAAGAAGGAAAATCAATCAAAATTTAGGCAGATGATTAGATCACTACTCTATTTAACTACCAGCGGACCTAATATCATGTTCTGTATTTGTATATATGCTAGATTTAAAGCTAATATAAGAGAGTCTCACTTAAAAGCTGTGAAGAGAATTTTCCAATATTTGAATAGAAAACCATAGCTAGGAGTCTAGTTCCCTAAAAGAGGAAAACTTAAATTAATTACTTACTCAAATGCTAATCATGATGGATACAAGATAGATAGGAAGAGCATGAGTAGGACTTGTTAGTTCTTTGATGGCTCACTAATATCATGGTTCAGCAAGAAATAGAATAATGTGTCCATATCCTCTTGTAAAGTTAAATACTTGGCAATTGGAAGTTGTTGTGCACAAATTTATTGTTAAAACAACAATTAGAAGATTTAGGAGTTCATCTCAAGGAGATTCAAATCAGACGTGACAACACTAGCACCATCAATTTGGCTAAGAATCTTGTCCAACACTCAAGAACTAAGCACATTGATATAAGGCATCATTTCCTAAGAGATCATATGTAGAAGAATGATATTATATTAGAGTTTGTACCTACTACCAAGTAATTAGCAGATATTTTTACCAAACCTCTGGTTCAAGAAAAATTTACTTTCATAAGAAGGGAATTGGGAATAGTAAATACCTAATGATTTGTAATATTCTTAAACTTAATTATATTACATTTTGAATCTTTTACTAACTTAAGCTTTATAGCTGTTCTAAGTTGTTTTTGTAAGGCTTAATTTGTGAATTATGGCTTTACTAGATTAAGTCAATTGATTCTCAAAGAAAGAAGTCAAGAAACTAGGTATTATTTGCTTTAGATAATGGTTATTATTGTCTTAGGACATTTCTTACAAGTTCACATGTTATATCTTGCATGAAAATGCCTTATTCTGTGATAATCACTATGTGGCTACATTTTCACGTGTGAGACATCCTTGGTCACTTGCATGAGTAAAATAGCACTCAGGATACCATTCTTCCTGAGTTGTGCTAAATCACAAATGAAGAAGGTAGTTTTGCTTGCATGAAATAGCACTTAGAATACCATCTTTCTTGAGTTGTGCTAAATCACGCGTGAAGAAGGAAATCTTACTTGTGTGAAATGTTCTCCCAAGAGCATTTTGTTTTGACTTGGTCATTTCTCACATGAAAACTACTTGTGACCATGCATAATTCTGCTAGTCATGAATTTGCAAATTTTGAACCTAACATATATGGATAAATCACGCGTGAAACACACCAAGTCACAAGTGAGAAGTAGCAATTAGTTTGAAGAACTAGCTAAATCACTCACAAAACACCTTGCTCCTCACGTGTGATCCTACATTACTTATATATATTTCACATGTTTACTCTTTATTTTCACTCGTGAACCAATGTTCAACTTTCTAGCTATTACTTATTCTCTCCTTCTTAACTGCCTTCCTAATTCTTCTCTTGCCATTTTAGAATTCAAATTCCATTAACCATTAAAGTGGGATTAGAGATTCAGATGATTAATTGATATTTTGACTTGTTTGTATGTTGTATGAACAAATATGGGTGATAGGAGTGCATTTCAAGTTGAAGCAAGTGCGCGTGTGAGAATAGATGTCACTGTGCCACACGCCGCGGTGCATGCCGTAACTTGTGCTGCATGCACCGCGGTGCTTAGACCAAAATTTGCCTTTATAAGTCGTGAAATTTTAGAAATTTCAGAGGAGAAAAATTGAGTAACACATGAGATAGAGAGAGGAGAAGGGCTGAGGAGTTAGGTTAAGTCATTTTGGAGCAATAGAAGGTGATTCAGATCGATAAATTGCCAGGTAAGCTACGTATAACTCTTACCTTCCATTTTATACAAATTTCTCTAAAAATGAGTTATAGGAAAATTAAATCGATGGAATTTGAGGGGTTTGATTCTTTCCTAATAGTAATAAAAAGGTTCTCGAAGGTTAAATTAAAGCTTTGCTACTAGTTTAGAGCTAAAGCTTTGAACCTGTAGGCTCAATTTTAGCCTTTAGAGAGAGAAAATTAGGGCAAAAATTTATCTTGAGTGAAACAAGACCAGTTGAAGTGATGTAAAGTAGTAATTAGGTAGCTAGGGACTTAGAATGGATAAATGAAAAAGAGTTTACGAATGAATATAGCTCTAAGTGGTAAAAATGAGTTTTTCATCAAAATGGACCAAATGACTAAAATGTGCCAAATGTATTCAGATTGGCATATTGGGTGTGTGAGTAGAGGAAGGAAGCTTGAGAAAAGAATGTGTGATAATTGAAATTCATGAGTAACTTTTCTAGTGACAGAAGGGCTGAGGTAACCGAATAGCTTCCTTTGTTTGATTGTTTATTGTAATTGTATGTTAGTATACTATGTAATGCAAATGGTTTTGAACTATGCATGTTTTATAGCATCGAGTGATTGTTGTATGTGAAAAGACTTTTAGTTTAAATGAGCATTGAAATGTGTGTTTTAAAATTAAAAATATTATTTGTATATAATGTGCAAGAAAGTGTGATATGGTAAATGGGAACCTTAAATGGTTCGGGAAAGCATGATCATAAGGGTAAGAGTTCACTCGAGTATAAGAGATGATAAAGATCATATGGTAAGGTTTCCTTAGTACTCTGTTAGGGTACAGTGTTGAAAATAATTCTCCTTAGTGCCTTGAGAGGTGCGGTGTTGGAGAAGATCTCCTTAGTGCCTATTGAAATATGGTATTAGCAATGAGAGACTTCTTAGTA
Organism: Prosopis cineraria; assembly: GCF_029017545.1. Classification (NCBI taxonomy): domain Eukaryota; kingdom Viridiplantae; phylum Streptophyta; class Magnoliopsida; order Fabales; family Fabaceae; genus Prosopis; species Prosopis cineraria. The sequence continues at coordinate 19,681,682 of NW_026555335.1, forward strand.
TCTTTACAATGCGGTGTTGGAGTCCCATTATGTATATTAGGGGAAAACCATAATCTATACTATACGTTAAAACATCTTTGGTCGGGTGATTCTACTACTACAAGTGAGCTGAAGACTAATAAGAGTGTACATTAGTCTAAGATGAGCCTATGGTTTTGTGTCGAGGTGATTCGAAGGTTCGGTTGGTAGAGATCATGCTAGTTTGTGATTGGATATGATGAAATATCTTGAGATAACATGACATTCCTTGTGATTGAGGAAAAGTTGAGAAAGGATGTGAGATATGATGTAAATGCTATTTTATGAGGTTTTGATGGTATACTATATTTACTTCCATATTGTTATATGTGATAGTTAATGGGAGTGAGTTATTCTGTTACTAAGATTTTTATCTCACCCTCGTGGTTACATGTTTATAGGACTGGGAAGTGATCAGGCTAAGGAAAGAGAGTCTGGATCGGCTTAAGTTGAGAAGTTGTGTACTCTGAGGTTGTGTAATGAACTAAATTGAGACTGTATATATATAAGTAAATATGAGTTGCCATAGGGTTGCATGTATTGAACTAAAATTTTGTGAAATCAAGCCTAATTATGTGTATATGTGTTGTTTAAGATAAAGGGGCTATGATTTGAGTATAGTTGCATCGAAATGGTTATTTGTGTTGGTGAATCTTAAGCCAAGGGACAAATTATAATTAAATGAGTAATTTAGGGTTAAGATTATATTGTGAATATGATTGTATATGTATGAGTTGAGAAATAGCCAAGTGGGCTAAGTTATGCCAAGAAATGGCAAAGTATGTTAAGTTTGTGAATTGTAAAAATTGGCCGTAGATGGGTCAGATTTTGATATATGAGTATGATTGTGAATAATTATGGTTAATCAGGTGTATAGATCCTTTTGGACTTGTTTTAAGGCCTAGAGTGGTCTAATGACAGTAAGGGATCGATTTGAGCGCTTGGGTGCGCAAAATTTTTAAAAAAAGTGACTTTTTGCACCCGGGTGTCCAAATTTTGATCGGACTGTTAGATTGTGTCCAAACCTATCTCATTAATTAGTATATAAGCTAAACTTTGTGTGGGCGCTTGAATCACTCCAATCGAATGTCATATGTGAAAATGGTGCACGCCAGAATTTCATCATTGTTGTTATCAAAATGATAGCAAAAATTCATACAGGAGCGCCGGGGCGCATGGTGATACATGCCGCGCGCACAACACAAACAAGGTAAGCATGTGGCTTTATGCCACATGCCACAGCGCACTAACCGTCTGCCGCGGAGTATAGACTAAAATTTACTTTTATTTTGTGATAAAATGCATGCAATTGGAATAGGAATGCTAGTGGGTGATATCCACTATATAATTGAGGTGTACGATTTACTTCCACTGTGTTTTTCTCTAATTGTGTTGTGAACTGATCGATTTTATAAAATAAGTCTTCAACCGAAGCTTTTGAAATGAAAATTAGTTATCATGATTGATGTGAGGTAATGATAACACCGTAATCTTATATTAAGTGGATATATGAGAGGAGGTGACACACCTTCTTACAATAATCATGCTTGTACATGTGTTACAACAAGGCATGTGCAAAGTCCACATAAGCATGTTGACATTAAATCATGTCTTGCTCAAACTACATACTAGCTTTTGCATGAAGACATCCTTTCAAATAATTCCCACTTCACATAGGTTTCCAAAATCATGAACATACATTTATATTAATACATTACATAGCAAAATAATAGAATAACATTTTGCAAAACTCATAACTATCTAAACAAGCAAGTACAAGGATTAGATTATCCCATTACCTCAATCATTTTGTTATGAAAAGGGTTATCCATGGCAAAAAAAACTACTCTTTTGATATCCACTAGCTCAAAGGAGACCAAACAATAATTGATCTACAAGATTAAATGCTCATTAATTTTAAACACTACTAAACACGCTTTTAAGCTAAGATTTGTTACTCACACTCTAATTTTTTTTTATCATTAGCTTAACCAAAGCCCTAACAACTTCCTACTAGCATCATTTAACATCTCTAAACTTAGATAACACTAAATTACGACTCATATTACTCCCAAACTCCTATTTTAAGCTTATAGGATTCATCTAAACCCTAACTCAAAACTCTAAATCATCATTACTAAACCTAAGCATAGAAGTTTAAATTAACTCCCTATAGTCCCAAAGAACTCAATGGGTTCAGTCAAAATCCTTTAAAGGACAAAATATGAGATCCCCAACTTTCAAACTTCAAAACAGTTACATAGGAGGGAAGGAGGAGGGGTCAAGAAGCTTACTTGAGTGTTATACCAGCTTAAATGCTTCCAAAGCTGCCTAAAAGATGAAACCCTAGCAGCCTAAGTCCTCCCTTTATTGTCCCTCGCATTCTTATTTTCCCTTCTTCTATCTGTAGACACTCCAAGCATATGATTTGTTCAATTTTTTGCACATCCATCTCATCGAATGGCATAGTAGTGCCAAATTCGAACTTAGGCCTCACTCTAAAGCCCGGTTGGATACCTATCCTAGCCTTCCCTTAATGCCATCCTAGGTTCCAAAATGTTCATCAATGATCTGAAAACTCGATAGAGTTAATTTATTGTTATTTTACTAATTTACCCTTATTAGTTTTCTTAAATTCCAAATTTAAAATTTGGGGACGTTACATTTTGCTCCTCAAAAAAATAGTGCAAACTTCACTTATTAGTACAAGTGTCTAAGGCTCCTAAAAAAAATTCAAATATAAAAATGCACCTTAACTCATATTTTTATTATCCTACATTAATTCATCCTTTCTCTTGAGCTGACAGTGGAAGCAAGTTGATACTAATATAAAATTCATGTAATCAGTAAATATGTGGAATAAAGAAAGTTCATATATTTGGGATGAGTCATATTATACATGATTTAATTATAAATAATATGAATTTTTACAATTTTGATAAATATATTTTATGCAAAATAAATCTGTTAATTAATTTATTTTCCCAATTTCTTAAAGATAAAAGGGGAGAAAAGAGTTCAAATATTTGTTTGACTTCTTTCTATTTAGTACTTGCTGGACGAGCTTTAGCTGAAGCTTAAGGATGATGCGTGGATAATTAATATAAAATACTCGACAAAGGAGCATTATTATTGTGCCATGTACAATAAATAAATCTATTAGTTTATTTTCCCAATTTTTTCAGAATTTTATGAGTTTGGTTCTCAATTATGTAATTTTATTGTGATAAATTTACAATTTATATTTTAAATTTTAACAAGAAAAATAAATTTATTTATTTTTTAATCATGTTAAAATCTAATAAATAAATTATAAATTCATCATAATAAAATTATAAAATTGATAGCAAACTTATAAATTTTTAAAATTTAACAGTTAAAACTTGGATTGAATTTTTGGAACCCATCTATCACCCTCTAATGAAAACGCGTAACATCCTTATCAATAATTGTTTTTTAAATTATTTGACCAAACGGCTTTTTAGATATATTCCACAATTCATGCAAACCTAAACAAAATCCTTGGCAGTTAATTGGTTTGGTAAGACATTGGCCCCCACCCCAAAAAAAAAAAAAGGCAATTCAGTAAGCAAAATTAGATCATTTCTATTGGGTTGACTAAAAGAATTGAAGCAAAAATCTCATATCAAATTAAATTCAATTAAAAATCTTACAACAAAACTAAGGAACTCCACCTCTAAACATTCATACTTCATTTAATCTTTTTTAAGTCATTTCTAATATTTTTATTGAAATCAAAAAAAATTTTAAACATCATTAACTTAATCTATAAATTCATTACAAATTTTCAATTTTACTCATATTACATATGCATACTTTAAGATTAAGAAAATGATAATAAAATTTTTTTAAATTATATAAATGATAATTTAGTCTCTCGAAATGCCATCATACCAATGAAGTCCTTAAAGACTTTTTTATTATTAAGAAATTAATACAAATAACTAAATTACCCTCAGTTCAAATTTCAAATTTCAATTGCCATTAACAAGTTTTGTTTCAAGATTCACAACTTTTCTTCTTACAATTGCAAAAATTCAATAGCAGTTTGCAAGTTTGTATTTAAAATCCTAATATTTCTCAAGTGTTACAAATATCAATTGTTATTTACAAGTTTTGTTTTAAGATTTATAACTTTTCTTCTTAAAATCACAAGAATGCAATAGCAATTCACAAATTCGCATTTAAAATCTTAAACTAAGGGTAATTTAATCATTTATATTAGTTCTATAGTGATAGAAATGTCCCTAGAGACTTCTGAAAATTATAATATTTTTAAAAATTAAAATGTCTTTTACATAATTCAAAGGGATTATATTATCATTTTCTCTTTAATCTTAAAATACTATAACATTTAATAACTTTTTTAAAGTTTAGTAAGATCATAACAATTATTGATGTGCCATGTAAATAAGATCAAAATAAATGCCTTCTTTACCCTATAAATAAGGCTTGAAAAGCAATATAAATAGTACACCTGGAGTAAAACTTGCAATCATTACAACAAAAAATACACACAAAAGATTTAATAATTATTTTATAATTATGCAACTCTTGCATCGTCTTAAACTCTTATTGACCTTCTTTCTTTAAAAATTTCTACTCTTGATTATCAACCTGAATTTAATTTCTTAATAAAAATATATAAATGCTTCATACAAGACTTTATCTAACCCAACCAAACAACAAAAGCAAAAGAAAAGAAAAGAAACGAAAAAAGAAACATAAGAACACAGCCAATTACAAGCAGGCGAAGAGATGAGTTGAAGGACGACAAGATATAACCTGAAGTCAGGAGTTCAAAACCTTATGTACTACAGACGACATCATATATAATTGTAAAATTTACACAAATTTCTGTAGCGATACCAGATCTGCAGAAGAAGAAGAAGAGATAGAGAGAGAATTGTAATTAATTAATTAATTAATTAAGAAGCCAAGACAAGCTTTCGTGATTTCATCATTGTCTTGAACTCGTGAAAATCAACCATACCATCTCCATCCATGTCGACCTTACGAATCATCTCTTTGCAATCTTCCATCTTCTTCCCTTCCCTCAACCCTAGTGAAGTCAGAACCAGAGCCAGCTCTTCCACTGATATACGCCCATCTTTATCTTTATCGAAAACCCCAAAAGCCTCCTTCAGATTCTCTTCCTCTTCTTCTCTTATTTCTCCTTCATCCTCATCCTCATCTTCTTCGCTTCCTCTCTGATATTCTCGGCCCATACACTCATCAGTCAGCAAACAGAACTCGTCGAAATCAATCAGCCCATCTCCATTAGAATCAAACTTCACCACTATCTCGTTGATTTCTTTGTCTGACATCACGATCCTGATGTTCCTCAGCGACTCTTTCAGCTCCTGCCTCGTTATGAACCCGTCTCCGTTCTTGTCGAAAGTCGCGAACATCCGCCGGAGTTCCTCCTTCTTCTTGGACCTCTGATCACCATTATTACTTGTCTTCTTCTTCTTCTTCTTCTTCGGAGTTTCAGGCGAAGGAGGAGAAGAAGATGGACTGGCTTTAATGGGTTTTTTGGAGAAGAAATATTGAACAAGAGATGCGTGAAACACCGTAGCCAGGAGGCCGCCGAGGAACAAGAGTGCTAGGAAGAGTATAGTGAGCAAAAACATGTTTTGGGATAGGTCAAAGGATGCAGACAAGAAGAAGAAGACGAAGAAGATAGATTTACGAGACAGGAGTGAAGGACAATTAATGGAAGTTAAAGTAATAATAAATGAGGAAAAGGAATATAAAGGAAGGAACGCGGAGTTTGGTGGAGTTGTTCCTTTGGATCCCACAGTTATCAAATACAAAACCGCGTGAAACTTTGATAGCTTGCTTTCTTCTTTCGTTTTTTTTTTTTTTTAAAGAAACTTTGCTTCTCCTTTGTTTTTTTTTTTTTCAAGTAAAATTTAATTTGCAAATTATTCTAGTTTTTTTAATTTTGAATTAGATCTTATAATTTATTTTGTATTAATTTAAAATCCTTAATTTTTTTTATAAAATCAAATTATGCACTTTTATACTTTTATTAAAAATTATACAATTTTAGAATTAATTAATTACCAATTTTATTATTGAAAATGTATATAATTAAGATATGTTTTCTTAATAACATTTATAGAATTTTCATAAACAATTGATAAAAGAGTTATTTAAAAATTATTCCATTAACTTTTTAAAAATGTGTAATCTAGCATTTGGCATTAACAAAAATTAACTTTAACAATTAATTAATAAAAATGATAGAAAAAAATTTAAAAATTATAATAAAGGATCCAAAATTACTGACAAGGACCTAGAAATTTTTTGGTTATTTTATATAATGTTTGAGAATTTTTTTTGTTATTTTTTTATTTAACTAACAGTTAAAGTTAACTTTTATTAACAGTAAAAATTAGATTACATCATTTTTAAAATTGAAGAAATAAGTTATACAATAAATAAATTCAAGATGTATGGTATTATTGGATTTAAAGTTAAAGGTTAATTTTCTCATTTACGATTAATAAAAATGCAAACATTCTATTAAATCAATTTTTTTCTTTTTTCTTAAAGTATTAAATCAATTTTTCTATAAATTTAAAATTATTTTTAAAAAAATTTAATCATTCATTAATAATTTTAACTTTTAGCGACTAATATATGTAATCAATTAAATTATAAGAACTTGATTAAAACAAAATAAACTATAAGAAAACATAATTCAAAATTAATGAAAACTATAAAGACCTACAAATTAATTTTCCCTTCTTCCAATATATTGAAGATGACGACACCAATTAAAAGGTTGATAAAAATCATATTTAAAGGCCCTTACTTATGATCCATTAAAAACAATGAAAAAAAAATTAAAATGGTTATTGGAAAGCTTTTAGGTCACCGCGCTAAAACTTTATAAATTACTAATATTATAGTTCTACTTAAAATAATATATAACTGGGTATTCTGGTGACTAAAAAATTGTTAAATCAGAAACTTCTATATTGAAGAAAGTGAATGTATGAAATATATTTAAAAATAGGTAGCAAGGAAATAGATTATAAGTATAATAATGTAAACTCTATATATAATTGCATATTCTTATATCACTCTTGAAAGTGATGTATGAATTTACCGAACTTAATTTTTAAAAGCTTTTGGATTGTGGCCAAAACGAAATCTTTTTTAGACTTTTGTTTTAGGATAAATGAGGGAGATAATTTTAGCGAAGCAGCTATAATAATTTTGGAAGCATGATTACATTTAATTTTAACTGTTTTTAAAAAAACTTATATTTTTAAATAGTTAACTGTTATAATAATTTATAAGGGTTGCTAAATATCACGGAATTTATAAAAATGAATGTACGGACTTGAATTTAAAAAACTTTTAGATTGTGGCCAAAATAAAACCTTTTTATCTTAGGAAGAATAAGGGATAATTTTAGTAAAGTGGCTCTAATGATTTTGTAATCATGAGTATATTTTAACTGTTTTGAATAAAAGCTTATTTTTTTAATAAATCCTTATAATGTTGTTAATAATTTATATGGGTTGTTAAATGTCATTTTCGTGAATATATATTAGCGTTAATGCTTTGCTATTTTAATAAATTTTGGATTCTGTTGGAAAATGTTGGAATTTTTACTTGCAGACATAGTACACTAGTCTGGCACTCTTTCTTTTCTTGGGGGGTTGGGGGGTGTGCGTACTGAAAAGAGTAGAAGTAAACCTGAGAAACACGTTGTATCAAATAATAATAATAATAGTAATAATAAGCTGAGAACACGTTGGTGACATGCTATTTATCCAAGTCCAAATGCCGCCTGATATCAATGAATCATATGTGTCTTATATGATGCCAGCCTATAATTTTTTGTTAAATATTTAGTTTGAATTATGTTAAAATTATTGAAACATATCTATTATTATTATAAATTAAATCCTATAACAATGTACTTTGAGATAAAAAATAAATTATACAAAATTTTCATTAAATTTAATTTGTTGATATTATATAAAATTTTATCTTCTTGTAATTCCACTACAAAAAAATTGACTTTCAGCAGCGACAAAAAGTCACCACAATATCGCTGCAAAAGTTCTTGTCGCTGATTCAATTTGCGGTGACAATAAAGGTTGTCACTGAAAGTTGAGAATTTGCGGTTTGTCGATGCCAAAAGTCAAAAAGTCGCTCCTGAAAGTTTTCAGCGGTGACAAAAAGTCACCACAATGTCGCCGCGAGAGCTCCTATTACTAATTCAATTTGCAACGACAATAAAAGTCGTCGCTGAAAGTTGAGAATCAGCAATAACAAATGTCGCTACAGAAAAAAAATTTGTTGCAACCAAACAATAATCACCATTGAAAGTTAAAAATCGACGGTGACATTTTGTCGCCACAAAAATCACACATCAGCGACGACTATTTTTGTCGCCACTGAATGTTAAGTATCAGTGGTGACATTTGTCGCTATAGAAGCTACTAATTAGCGGTGACTTTTTTGTCGTCGTTGAAAAGTAACGTTGGTTCACTTATACACATGACATCATGTCACTGTCCACGTGGTGCCCCAACTCACACCATGTGGTGCCATGTCACCCTCCACGTAAGGCCCCACCTTGCACCATGTGGTGCCATGTCATCCTCCACGTGTCGCCCTCACCTCACGCCACGTGCTACCATGTCACTCTCTATGTATCGCTCTTACTATAAGCCACGTGTCATCATGTCACCAATTTATATTTTCATTTTAAAAGTTATCTCCTCTAAGGTTTGAACCCATTTTCATTTTGAAAGTTCTCTCCTCTAAGGTTTTAATCCATGACCTCCTCTTTTTGTGTCCAACTATTTTGCCACCGAGTTAAAATGAACCTATAATATTATTGCATAATAATTAAATATATATATATAGAGCTACACACACACACACACACATATTATTAAATACCCACACACACACACATTAAATTAAAATATTATAAACAGACACACACACACACACACACACATATTATTAAACTACACACACACACACACATTAAATATTAAATATTATAAAGTATCATTACTATCCTTAAATACTTCATTTAATTCTTTTAATTTATAAAATTACAAATTATATTATTTATTTTGTTTAAAGTAAACTATAAATATAATTGATACAATATCATTTGTATTATTTATTTTAATTTTTTTACTTCTTGATGTTGGTATATTATTTATTTTAATATTCATATTTATAATTATAAATAAAACAATATCTAAGAATAAATAGTAAAAATACTGATGATTATACATTAGTTATAATTTATAATTATTTATGTTTTTAAACTAACATCAAGCTTTAAAGTTATTGGTGTTAAATGTAGAATTTAAATTGAAATAGATAACACCCCCTTTTGAAATAAATCAACAAAGATACATGAACATAATATCACATATAACTTATAAAAAAATGATATTGCGAAGTAAGTTTAGTAATAAATAGAGAATATTCAAGAAATATAATATTCAAAAATCCTGTGAAAGAATAGGAAAGTTAGGCAGTGGTGTTTCCATTAAGTCTAGGAAGAACAATATCAACAAGAAATAAAACTTGTAGAAATAGAAATATGAGATGATTTAATAAGATATTAGGATCTAAATTAAAAAAGAAGAATAAGATAAATCTTAAGAGTCTAAATTTACAACCAAATAGGAATAGTAAAGTTGAAGGAGAAATAAAAGATGTAGAAATAAAGAAATACATCATAAAAGAATTGAAGAACAAATAGAAATCCCAAAAATGAAAATAAATTAAATTAAATAAGAGAAAAATTTGAAAGAGATATTTGTGCAGAATATCCAAATTCTTTTTGAAATAGAAAAAGACACAAGAAATTACAGGTGAAAAACAAATATGAAAAAAGAAGAAAAAGAAAAAGTAAAAGAAAAACAAGAGTTGAATCTTGTAAAAAAATAATTTAAGCATAAAAAAAAAGGTAATTATGTGAAGCAAATCAAAAGAGCTAATTTAACCATGATTTTTCTAAACTTTTATGAAATAAGAAGACTTTTGATTTTGTAAGCATTGAGTTAAATGGTTCTTTCTCTATCTCTTAATATAAACCTCTCTCTACTTGTAATATATAATATATATGTATGTATATCTATACATACATATATACAACTTGGTTAAATAAATAGAAATGAAAATAAATTGAAATTTAAATAAAAAGAACATCATGAAATTGGTAAAACAAAAATATCTTTTTTTATGAAAAATGCTTTAATCTAATTTTGAAAACACAAAAATTGAACTTGCCATAAAATTTAATTTCGAAAGTGTAAGAAATATCACTACAAAAAAAAAAATTATGAAAATATTGACAATCAACGGTGATACTAAAAAGTTGCCGTTGATTCTTGACTTTCAGCAGCCACTTGTATGTCGCCGCTGAAACTTACAACATAATTTTTAAAAAAAATTATAAAAATATTGATAATCAACGGTGATACTAAAAAGTCACCGCTGATTCTCGACTTTCAGCGGCGCCTTGTATGTCACCGCTGAAACTTACAACATAATTTTTTAAAAAAAATTATGAAAATGTTGACAATTAGCGGTGACACTAAAAAGTTACTGTTGATTCTCAACTTTCAGCGACGACTTATATGTTGCAGCTGAAACTTACAACATAATTTTTTTAAAAAAATTATAAAAATGTTGACAATCAACAGTGACACTAAAAAGTCACCACTGATTCTTGACTTTCAACGGCGACTTGTATGTCGCCGTTGAAACTTACAATATAATTTTTTTAAAAGAATTATAAAAATATTGACAATCAGTGGCAACAATAAAAAGTTATCGCTGATTCTCGACTTTCAGCAATGACTTGTATGTCTCCACTGAAACTTACAACATAATTTTTTTAAAAAAAATTATAAAAATGTTGACAATCAGCGGCGACACTAAAAAGTCACTGTTGATTCTTAACTTTCAGTGATGACATGTGTATGTCGCTGCTGAAAGTCTGATAATCAACGGTGACTATATCTTGTCACTGTAAAAAGTCACTATTTCAGCGGCGACTTTTACTGTCGCCGTTGAAAATTGAGAATCAGCATGACTTTTTAGTGTTGCCGTTGAAAGTTATTTTTTTACTGTTCACAAAGTCGTGGGTTCAAAGTAATATATAATCAAATGCATTTTTTATAATGAATTAACAATAATTTACACTGTTGATAAATAATATCACTTATATTATAAGTTTTATTACTAACTATACTAATATTGATGGTTAACAAATCAAAAAATTACTATTTATTTATTCTTTAAGATTAAATTGCATGTACTGACAGACACAATTGAGCACATAAGTAATAACTTAATGCATAAGCCTTAGACAAATGGACAGAAAAACTGAAAGGAATTTCGGTTACTTGCGTTGCCTGCAATATGAGATGTTCTTTCAAATGTCAATTGTTCAGTGTTTGAAATTTGAAAAATAACAATAAAATTTCATTGAAATATATATATAATAATTAGGTCTATCAAAATATTATAATTTCTCTAAAGTTCATGAGTATCTTTTTAATATTAATAATTTTATATTAAATAACTAAATTACTCCTTTTTTAAAATAAAAATAATGAGTCTAGTTTTATTTTTTCAATCATAATTTTTGTTTAAGTAATAATAATTCATATTTCATGAGTTGTAAAATTTAAATAAGAAATCACAATTTCTATATGAAATTTCTTTTATGATTGATAAAATAAGATCTAAAAAACATAAGTTTTAATTATAACTTTTACTTATTCAATTATAATATTGATTTTGTGAATTATAAATATTGAATAAGAAATTATAATTTCTCACGTAAAATTTTTATTATTATTGAAGTTTAAGTTTTAAAAATAATTAATTACAATTTTTGTTTAAATAATCACAGTTTTTTTGTGATTCGTAAGAATTAAACAAAAAAAATATAATTTTTTATTTAAAATTTCTTTTATCATTGAAGTCCAAAGTTATAAAAATAATTAATTACAACTTTTGTTTCTTAAGCAATCACAACTTTTATTTTGTAAATCATAAAAATTGAATCAGAAATTACAATTTCACACATGAACATATTATTTTTTTACTTTAAACAAGAAAAAATTTAATTATTTAATCTAAAATCATTAATATAAAAAAGTATTCAAAGACTTTAAAATAATAATGACATTTTGAAAGATTTAATTGTCATTTATATATTTTAAAGAGATTTTACTATTATTTATATATATAACAACTCATATTTGTTTTTGTAAATTAGTATTGCAATTTATTTTTTCATTTGAAAATGATACTGCCATTTAAAAAATGTTAATAATTAATTAATTAATATATATAAATTGATAATAAGACTTAAATTAATATTGATTTTATAATGTTTGACCTAATCAAGATTGTCAAACTTTCATGTTTAAGTAAATTTGTGACAATAATATAAACTTGAATTATAAACTCATGAAAATCTACTTCTATTAATAAATAATTATTAAAATAAATAATTAAATAATTAAATTATAAAATATGACTATAATTTGATTTTAATATATGTCAAATATAAATCATTAAAATTAAATCGATCTATATTGATAAATTATCACACTTAATATAGAAATTTTAAAATAGGTTAACTTATTTTTACTATTTCTTGTTTTCTTTTTTATTGATATTAGTTTTTTTCTTTTTGAGTTTTATTTTTTTAAAACCGTGACTATCACTTCTATAAACCAAGTTTTATATAATATACACTTAATTCGCTCAATTTGGTAAAAAGTCAATGAGTTTAGTGAGTTTAACTAAGTTTATATTTGTCCAAATTTATGAGCAAGTTAGCATAAATTTATAAGCTAAAGACATAAAATCAGTAAGCTTAGACGGTCAATTTGAGAGTTTAACTAAATTTACATATAGTTTGTGATTATAAATGAATTAACATGGTTTTATAGGCTAGAAATGTAAAAGTAATAAACTTAGAAAGTCAACTCAAGAATTTGACAATAATGAATCAAATTATATATATGTTTAACAACTCTATTAATTTATATCAATATTAAAGGAATGGAACTCTGAATTATGTGTATTCGCACTTTACTCTATTCTTATTCACACTTTACTGGTAGATTTGATTGGGGACTATTCTGCAAAAAAAGAAAAAAAAAAGATTTGATTGGGAACTTTTGTTCTTTTGATCAACCGTCACATTTTTGTATGATAAGAGGCGGTCTTCAATTTTGTACTGATTGTATCATTCTTTGATTAATGTTATCACATTGAAATTCATAAAAAAAAAAAAAAACTAAACTCAAATGGAATTCATTAGTATAAACAACAAGCACCGTTAATCTGACATTATATCATAGGTTTAGAACACGTCTCTTTTCGCAAATTAAAGCCCATTCAAGACTTTCACACCAAAAAGTTAACATTAATGCTTGAAATATTCCAAATGTGACAAATCAGTTAAATCAGCCGCTATATATATTCCAATCTGAAATTGTAATTTCTTTGGAATACAATTCTTAATTTGAACAAATTCTTAACTGACGTGGTGCAGCTTTGATTTGTACTTTTTTTTTAATAATGTATGAAACATATTATATTTTTTTGGACAATTTGCAAATTGCAATGTATGTCAGATTTCAATATCATTTTCTATGGGAAATTTCTATTAATTTTAAAATAAAAATGTTTAAAAATGAAATAACGTGTCTGTCAGCGACAATTTGCAAATTATTTAAGTTTTTTAAAATATTTTATTTATTTTTTATTGGGGGGAGAGAGTTACTTAAAAGTTATAATCTCCATAATGCACTGGCAATTTTTAAAGAAAATATCCTTTTATGCATCAAAGCCTTTCCCTTGTAATATTCTCTATTTTATTTTCTTAAAAATTAACTTATTAATATATGTGTGTGTTGGTGTGATTATATTTCTTGTCATTTTAAAGTAATACTAAATTTTTATTTTAGAAATATAAATCTTAGTTTGGTTTAAATTTGGGAAACTTATTCCATCGGTTCTTATATAGTTTTCCTTAATTTTGAATCAGGTTCATGTAGTTTATTTTATTTTCTCTTATATTTAGTTTGATTGGGTAGATCTATTAATTCACAACCCTTCATTTAAATGGGAAGAAAAGTTGAGAGGATAGAAAATAAAAGAGAAGAAAATAGAAAAAAGGAAAAACTAGAAAGAAGATGTTATCACCCATTTTAAATGATGGGCAGAAGAAAATTGAGTGGAAAAAAATGAACATCAGACTATAATACTCATACATTAAAATATATCATATTTCACGTATAAAAATTAATATTATCAAAATAATTTAAAATCAAATTATTTGGTGAAAATATATTTTCATGTTATTATATTTTAAAATTAAATAATACGGTAAAAATATGTTATTTTTCTATTTAAAAAATTTATTTTTATTTAAAATTAAACAGTGCTATTTTCGGATGGGAGAATGACAAATGAGGACTCATAAAAATATTAAGAACTTTTTACAATTAAAACATCGAGAATTTACAACTGAAACATTGGGATTTACAACTCAAAGCTTATTTTGTATTAATTTCCTTAGAGGTCTTCAATTATCATTCGTCTTTTTCGGATAGCAAGGGGTTTTTTACTATTATAAATTGTTAGTATTGTTATGAAATAATTAAATGAAGCCAATGATAGTGTGTAGAATAAAATATTTCCTCTCAAAATCTCTCCATATGTGGGGAAAATAGTTGAGGAAAAAATATAGTGGGTCTCATATTATTTTTTTTGCCTAATTTTCTTTTCTCTCACATTTTTCTTTTCCACATCCATATGGGGCATAAGGTTAAAATTGTTGATAAAGGATTAGCATAAGAGATACTAAGGAAAAAAATATATTAGTTGAGAAAACATATTTTGGTTAATTGAGAGCACTGCAGAATAAAATTGAAAATGATTTTTTTATTTTAACAAAGTTTATGTATTTGAAATAGTAATAAAGTCATATATCGCGTTGCTTTAAACTGAAATGACTGGAGGAATTGATTCACCCCATGCCTCACTCAAAGGTGGGTAACTTGGAATAATTTGGTGGACTTCAAAATCGCGTAACTTGAATAACAAGATATTCAGGAAAAAAAAAACAACAAGAAGATATTAGACTTTGGAAATTAATTAATAGTTTCTTTAGAACATAAAATAAATGTAACCAGTACTTTTTTGACAATAAAAATAATTTTATCATTTTATTAACCAAAAAAGAAACCCTAGAGACCATTTCTTTCATATCACTTGAAGAAAGCATAATGCATAAAGATAAATACAAAGTTCCCCAACTCAAGTGGGAATCTGTAATTCAATGACCAAATTTCACTGTGTTATATTCATAAGATGTTTGGAGAAAATTTTATCATATTTCATTTTATGGTTTATTAGAGTTTTATTTAAAAAAAAGTTTTATTTTTCATATAAAAAAGAGTTTTATTTTTTTCTATTTTGGCCAGAAAAGAAAATCATTCACAAACTATTAAGATACATATAGGTCCACAAATGCGGAACAAATTACAACAACCCAAACAAAATTAAAAGAAGGAAACATAGGACTCTAACATCAAAACCATAATCATCTAACAACAGACGCAAAGCCATGTTTGGAAGTTTTGAGGTCTAAGACAGAATTATTAATTTATTATAGAGTTTTAATATCATGTAATGTAACTCATAAATTTGCATATTAATTTTTTTTTATGTTTGTGATATGAAAAGTTATTTATCAATATTTTATGATAAAATAATTCTAACGTTTTACTTTTAATAAGAAATAAACTTAATTCATTTAATTTATATTGCAATATAGTTCCTCTTTAATAGGATTTAGACAATTTTAAAATTAAAAATTATTTAAAAATGCTAGTGATTATTATTGATACCCCCATCACTAATGTAACTAAACCCAAGAGGGGGTGAATTGTGCTAAATAATTTTTTTGACAAATAATGCATAAATTAAATGAGATTATGGAAAGAACCATATCACCAAATATTCAGAGAGTAAAGGAGAGAAGAGTGCATAAGTATTTATCATCATTCAGCTCAATCACTTAAGCCTATGTATGTCCAGTCTTTAAGCTTTACTTGAGATTTTTTCCCCTAAGTCCACCAAGTTTAACCCAAGTTCTTGGCTGTCACAATACAATCCTAGACAACAAGTCTAAATCATTCCCATTTACAAAAGTAATTATGATTAACCCCACTTAAGCTTCCTAAGACTAAGTCCTCTCTTCACTGATAGGTAAAATAGGCATAAATAGAGTAAGGTCATAAAGTGAATTAGTATAGTAAGAAACCACCTCAAAGCCAATATACAATCAATGAAGTTGAATATTATAAATGAGAGCATTGAAGGTTGGTAAGAATATGAATATAGTAAGTCGTCTAATAACTCTTCTGCCTTTGTCTTCATAAATGAGCCTATTTATAGTTGAAGAGATTGAAAGATCTATTGGACTCATTAGAATAGTCATTAGAGTGTTGAGTTTTTTTTTTCTTTTGAGTTTCTCCATAAAAGAAGGAAATGAGCAGTGCTCTCTAGTGAAGTTTTTTACTCACGACAAGAAAAGTAATAAATGGTTAAATGCATTTAATGATCTAATGGAAGGTATGTGAGAAGCATATCGATAGATAAAACACAATACAGGTAGAGAAGAATTGAAAAACAAGATATAATATCACCTAATGTGTGTTAGAATGAATTTACTTCTAGCAGAGAAGATAAACAAATACTCAAGAATGATTTGGACAAGATAATACTGAGAATGAAGCTAATTAGATAGAGATTCAAAAAATAGGGCATCGTTAGCCAAGGAATCAATATAGGTAGTGACAGCACAATTTTGATAGTGTCAACATAAAACTTGTTACTTTTGAAGAAGATCAATAGGGTAAAAAACAATGAATATTGGTAGTGATTGGTTAATACTAGTAGTTATGACTTAGTATGGGTAGAGATCTATGTAAGTGAAAATATGAACAATAAGGGAAGTGAGAAATACTATAGGTAGTAGCAATATTGGTAGTAAGATCTTAATGTCGGTAGTTTTACACACATGAAGAATAGGTCACTTAGAAAACAATACTAGTAGAGAGGGTCTAATACCCTTAGTGATGGATGATTACAATTAAGCTTAATACTAGTTGCACAACTTCACTACCCAAGGTAACATAGCATAACATGTATTAAGCCTTTGATAAGAATATAGGTATTGTCAAGAACATTACCTATAGAAACAATAAAAGGGAAGGACATCAATATCAGTAGTGTCAAGACAATACCAGTAATGATACTAAACAAAATTTGAAATTAGAGATTAACACAATATAGCATGTTTATACCTTATCTTCCCTTTCCTTAATCACACAGACACACACACACACACACCTATTAAATAAAATCTTCTCTAATATTTTATCATCAAAACTAGGGTTCAATATTTCTCCCCATTCTTAATGATGACAAAATTAGATGCAACTAATTAGTCCTTGAGAATCTCTCCCTTTAACAGATAATAAATATAATCAATTAAAATTAAATCATAAAAGAATTGGATACAATAAATGCTAAAAAAATGTAAATTGTATAGATATATCTAAAAATTAGAGCAAACATACAACAAAATATACAGAAGATAAAACATTCACAAAGTTCAAGAGTTCCAAATGATATAGGCTAAAAGGCTAGGTTTGAGGATCATGAGAAGTGGAAGGATCATCTATAGGCTTGGTAGTTGCATCTTCCTTCTTCCCTTTTTTGTTAGCAATCAAGGGCTAGATAATCAAGGTGACATGAGTGAAAAACTTTAAAGGTGTGGCTTGTTGCTTTATAGGTTTAGCTACCTTATATGCAACTTGTAACATTCAAATTTTCTAATCCTATAATTAGTTACTAATCAAGGGTGAATTAATAATTAGCAAATGATTAGAGATGCAGTGTTAGATTCAATGACACTTCATTGTGTATAATGGAAGAAATCATAGTTTGGAAGTGAGATAGAATGCCTTTGGCCGGGTGATTTTACCATTAAAGGCAAGCTCAAGGTTAATGAGTGAATATGTTAGTCTAAGGTAGTTTCGAGTTAGGTTGATTTGGAGGTTTGGATGGTAGTGATCATGCTATATGTTATCAATAGTGAATTGATGAGAAAATAGTTTATAAAAAAGTGATGATCAGTGGTGAAATATAATCTTATTGAAATGAAACATATGTTATATGCTATGTTTAATTGTATATTATATAATACTTGCTTATGGTTGCTTGTGATAGTCAATAGTAGAGAGTTATTCTGTTACTGAGATTATTATCTCACTCTATGGTTACATTTTTATAGGTCAAAGTAGTGATCAAGGTAAAGTGAAAGAGTTAGGATCGGCTTAAAGTTGTTAAAGCCATGTGAATTTAGAGTTTACGTAATGAGTCTAAACCTTGTGGATGTTGTGAATATAAGTTGCCATAGAATTTATATGCATGTTTATGTTGTGAATTGTTGAGATTGTAGTGATTTTGTAAATCTTAGCCTATATGTGTAAACATGTCATGAAATGAGAAATAAGGGCTAATATTTAGTTGATTATATTATAAATATGCTAGTGGTGAATATGAAGTGAGTTTGTTGTGATATTGTGGTGAAAATGGCCGGATAAATATTTTTGTATAAAGTTTTGAAATGTGAAAATAGGCTATTAAGCAACCATATTTTGATATATGTGTATATATATGGTGAAACATGGTTAATCAGGTATGTTAGGTCATTTTAGACTTAGTTCAAGGCCTAGGATGGTCTAATGAGATAATGTGAGTGATTTGAACACTTGGTTGCATAAAATTTTTAGAAAAAATAGATTGTTATGCCCGAGTGTCTAAATTTTAATCAAACTATTAGATCATGTCTAAATTTATTTAATTAGCTAGCTTATGAAATAAGCTTTATGTGAGCGCTTGAATCACACTGATAGGATGTCGTATGTGGAAATGACACATGATAGAAGTTTGCCCTACGAATTGTCATATGACAGTTGTAGAAACTGTCATGCGAACTACAACGTATGGCATGCTTATGCCGCAATGTATGACACAGAGAGGAGTTGCTCGTGGTTTTATGCCATATGCTGCAGCACATGTGGTGCATGCTGCGATGTGTGGCTCAATTTTTAACTTTGTTTCTTGGTTTTGAAAGCAAGCATGGACTTAATGGACATATAGGTATTCTTTCTGTAATATCAAAAAATTTTAACCTTGATTTATTAACTTAATGAGGCTAATTAGTGAGTTAATGAGGTGTGTGGCCAAAGAAGCTTAATTAGCATAATTGTTGTGATTGCAACCCTAAAAATGGGTCCGGATCGATGGCAGGCTACCCGGGCAAGGAAAAAGGATGAAAAAGTGAAGAATTATTTCCTGTGCCATATGCTGCGGCACATGGTTGATCTGCCACGGTGCATGAAGACAATTTCAAAATAATGGGCTCTTTTACGCATGGCCAAAAAATTAGATACATCTGATTCATTTCTACGTGAAAAGAACAGGAGGAGAAGATAAAGAAAATGAAAAGCTCATTTTGGCTCTGCTAAGGCGTGACATTTGGTCCCATTGTTGATAGATTGAAGCTCCCAAGCATCTAAGGTAAGATTGCGGTGCTTTCTTTTTCCTTTCTCTCCCTTATTTGTAATGATTTATGATAGGGTTTTAAGTTAGGAGATGGATTTTTGGTCCATAGGAGTATGGGTCTGATTCCATTGGTTAAAATGAGATTAATAGGTTCGTCTTAGCACCATTCAAGCTTGTTGAAGCTTTAGGAAGTTAATACAATGAGGGGTAAACCTTTGACCTCTCAAAGGTTTGAGGTAACTGGGGGAAATCTAATTTTTATAGTTAAATATTAATTGTATTGTGAAATGTGATTTATGAGTTTAATTGATGCATATTGGCAAAGTTTTGATTTGTGAAATGGTTGTGAAAAGAAAACTTGGATTTTATCACCCTTGATGTTTTATGAAATTACTTGTGATTTATTACTATGGGTGGAGAATTGTGATGAAATATGAGTTAATTATGAGCATATGTGTTATGTGAGTCTATGTGTTGAAAAATGATTGTTAAAATGCATATTATGTTTGAAATGTGCATAGCATGATCATTGGCAAGAGTTCACCTAGGGAGAGGAGTAGATTGTTTGAAAATTCACGTGGTATTAGCAGTGACTATTAGAATCAGAAACTAGCCTTGGCACCAACTGTTAGAATCGAGGGATAGCCCTTGTCTCATGGTTGTTTTGGGACTGTCCTACTTGTTTTATGAGGGACTCAAATCTAATTAATCTCCATTGGTTGATGAAGAGGCTAGATTAGGGTTGCGACACCTTATGGTTGTTAGTATTAGGGAAAATTAGATTACATAAGTGAGTAAGTTAACCCTAGCCTGGTAGCTCTTCACAAGTAGAAGGTTAGGTTAGTCCATGAAGGATGTAGCCACATGATAGCCACCGGTTTCATGTCGAAGGTAACAAGAGGATATAAGGTTAGTGTATAATTATGCATATAAGTCTGGCCACATGGTTATTAGTTTTGTGGTCCGGCACGTGTTAAGGGCGCATGGTTGTTATTTTTACTACCCTGAGTTATGTATTTAAAAGTAACATGATATGGTGTTTTGTGGCAAGCTCGGTCACCTAGTTGTTAGTTTTGTGAACTGTGGCTTAGTACTATATGAAATTTATGTTTATGTGCCTAATTGTATCTACTTATAATTAATATGTAATTGTAAGGGTTAAGTGAAACTTGGTTACTGAGTAGTTGTACTCATTCTCAATTCTCAATATTTTCAGGACCTAGCTCCTTAGATCCGAGTTGGGGAAAACATACTGAGGCTTAGGATTAGTGGAGTAAATCCTCTATATGCCTCTCTTTTGCTCTTTTCATGCGTATTGTTAATGCCTTTGCCAACTAGGATTAATTGTCATGATTGGAACACTACTTGCATGATTTTGTATTTAACTAGTGTATTTTGTGACCGGGGTTAGTGAGTTTTTATTGTAAACCCGTGGATAGGGTCAAAATACTTGTGCAAGTAGGTACATATGTATTTTCGGAGAAATATGAATTAAATGGTTGATTTTGTACAACTTTTCCTCCCCTTCTATGTTTTGTGAAAACCAAGGTTGAGTGGTGATTTTGTGAAATAAGCATTATTGGTTGAGTATGGTGTGCTGCATGAGTCTGTAAGAGTCTATTGAGTGTGGTCGAATGGTTTATGTAAGTTGTTGGCACGTGTGGTGAGTTGGGACACCCTTTTGGGAGATTTTGTGAAAATGTGGTACAAATAGGTTTTGGTGTCTACCTCCTAATAGAAAATGAGATTGAATGTAAAACCTGTGCCATTAGCTAGAGCTAGGAGAAAGTTATGTATAGACACTGAAACCATCTCAATTGGAAGTTCGCTCCTTGTGATGTCAAATGACAGCACTAATCTGTCAAATTTCTTGCAATGCTCCACAGTGCATGGCGCATGGCACAGAGAAGATGCATTGCGTGTAGGCGTCATGTGCCGCAGCGAATGGCATAGAGAAGATACAATGGGCTCACGAGCCGTAAGCCGCGACGCACGTGTCATTTCTGCACAGAATTTGCTTTTGAGTTTTAAAACTCATTATTTAGGTCCTAATCAATTTCTAAGCTTTCATTTTGTTTTTGAAACTCTGATTTGGAGTCTTTAAATTATGTTTTGGATTTGAATTAACAAATTAGGATTCCTTTGAAATAATTTTTGAGAAATTCTCCTTTTAAAACCTCGGATAACTATGATTTGGAGTAAATTATGGTTTAACCTCAGAGAGGTTATAGTTTGGTATTAGTTTCTCTGGTTCTAAGAACTGGACTATGGATTTGTGAATTAAGTGAGAGTTTGTTTTGTGAATGGTGCATTTGTATATAGAAAGTTGGCAATTGACATTATACATATGTTTCCCCTTTGAGCTAGTGTTAACTATTTTCCTTTTG
The DNA here is from genome assembly GCF_029017545.1 of Prosopis cineraria. NCBI lineage: Eukaryota > Viridiplantae > Streptophyta > Magnoliopsida > Fabales > Fabaceae > Prosopis > Prosopis cineraria. The sequence goes on from NW_026555335.1 coordinate 19,703,782, forward strand.
TAGGATAACTTTTATCCTTAGGAGGGGAGAATGGTGCAAACAAGAAATACTGCCGGCAACATTCTGGCAAATGCATCAAGACAAGTATGGGAAGTCTTGGTATAAGAGAAGAACATTGTCCCTAGTGAGCATGTTAAGATGGGACAAGTCTGGGGACAAGCTAGAGAGCAACCAAGGCCTATAACGAGCAATGAGAATATATTGTTCGAGTTGAAAAGCATGATGGAAAGAATTGAATAGAGAATAGATGGGCATGATGAGATTTTAAAGAAAAGATCGGAAGAGTCAAGCAAGACTGTGGAGAGAGTTGGTGGTCATGGTGAGAAAGACTAGAGAGGGAAATATTTGACCAACGAGAGGAGGATTATTATGAAGGGAATGGACTGAGGAGGCTTAAACTAGTAAGGCCTAGAGGAAGAGAGTAAGAGAGCTCTATTGATTTAGCTTTAAAGAAGTTTATAAGGTTGAATCCTCTATCATTTGAGGGTTCCATGGAGAATAGAGTAGCTGAGAGGTGGATAGATCGGTTAGAGATGATCTTTTCTATTATGACCTATATGTCTGAGTAGCAGGTATTGCTTGCTACTTTCCTGCTTGAGGATACTTCCAAGCAGTAGTGGGAGAGTGTGAGATTGGTGGATAAGTCTCCATTAACATGGAGTGAGTTCAAGAGGAGGTTCTTCTCCTATTATTTTCCTACCTTCTATAGAGCTAAGAAAGAGGCTAAGTTCCATCAGTTATAGCAAGGGAACATGAATAAAGAAGAATTCATAGCTAAATTCAATGAGTTGTTCAAATACTTGACTTACTTGAGGAATCATGATAATGAGTATTAGAAGGTTGAGCAGTTACTTGAGAAGATGCGGCCTGATTACAGACAATAGTTGGCACCCTTCAATATTATCTTATACAGTGACATGTGCAGTAAGTTGAGAACAGTGGCCAGACAAGGTCGTGAGCTAAGGACAGCCAGAGGAGAGATGGTAAGGGCCATTTCTCTATATATACAGGTCCTACTAAAGGTGTTGGCAAGAGAGTGGATATAGCTATAGACCATTTGGATTGGGTAGCAGTGGTAGTAAGAAGAAAAGTTTCTAGAGGGGTTCACATGCTAGAGGTTCTCAGATGAGGAGTAATGCCCCTAAGAGTATGGGTGGGTGGAGTCAAGCTTCGAGATAGGATTCTGCTCCTATAGTAATTGGACTGATTAGAGCCCCACAGTGCAGAAAGTGTAGGAGACATCATATTGGGGAGTGTTGGACATGTTTCAATTGTCATAAGGCTGGGCACATTACTCGGTATTGCCTTGAGAACGTTCCTCACACTGATCAGAGGTCTGCTATTCCTGGTCGTGTGTTTGCTATGACGAGGAAAGAGGCTAAAGCTTCCTTAAAGCTTATTCGAGATATGATTTCTTTAAGCAATCAATAAATTTCTGCCTTGTTTGATTCTGGTACCACTTACTCATTTGTCTCTGATGAGGTGCACAAAGACTGAGTTTGCATGTTGTTGAAATGCCTTTCATGATGAATGTGTCTACACTGGCTGGTGCTTTAATGAGAACCAGTTAGGCTGTTTGAAAGTAGAGTTAAAATTTAGTGAACTAGTCACAAGTATTAATTTGATTTGTTTTCCCATGTCAGGAATTGACATGATAATTAGCATGGATTGGTTGTCTACTAATAGAATGACATTAGACTGTAATAGAAAGACAATTTTGTTAGTAATGTACACAATGACTACAATGAATGATAAGACTACATAGTTCGTACCTGTTATTACTCCAGAGACTCTTAAGTTCCTATCAGCAGTGCAAGTGGAGAAATTGGTGAAAGAGGAATGTCAAGCATTTATGGTGTTCTGCTCAGTACACGGTGTATATAATGGAGCATTATACAAGATTGGAGTTGTTAATGAGTTTCCTGAGGTCTTTGCAAATGAAGTGTCAGGATTGTCACCAGAGAGAGAGAGAGATTGAGTTCTTAATCGACTTGGTACTTGGTATTGAGCCAATCTCTAAGGCTCCGTATCAGATGGCTTTGAAAGAATTGAATGAGTTAAGAAACAGCTAGAGGAGTTATTGGAGAAGGGATTGATTAGACTTAGTGTTTCACCTTGGGGTTCGTCTATTCTGTTTGTTTGGAAGAAAGATGGTAGCTTGAGATTGTGCATAGATTATCAACAGCTGAACAAGGTGACAATTAAGAATAAGTACCCGTTACCTTGAGTTGATGACTTGTTGGATCAGTTGGCAGGAGTAGCGGTATTCTTTAAGATTGACTTCAAATTCAACTATCACTAGTTGAGAGTGAAAATAGATGATATGTTGAAGACTGCTTTTAGAACAAGATACAGGCATTATGAGTTTCTTGTTATGCCCTTTGGACTGACGAATGCACTCACAATTTTTATGGATTATATGAATCGAATCTTTAGGCCCTACTTGGACAAGTTCATAGTGGTATTTATTGATGATATCTTAATATATTCGGTTGATGAGGAAGAACATGTTAAGTACTTGCAGATCGTGTTGTAAATTCTAAAAGAGAAGAAGCTTTATGCGAAGCTGAGCAAATGTAAGTTTTGGTTGCGAGAAGTGAAGTTTTTAGGCCATGTAGTATTGGCTAGTGGTATTGTAACTGATCCTTATAAGGTAAATGCGGTCCTATAATGGGAAAGACTGACTTTTGTAATAGAGATCTTAAGTTTCTTAGGTCTAACAGGATATTATAGAATGTTTATTTAGGGATTTTCCTAGATTACATCTACTTTGACCAAATTGACTAAGAAAGATCATCCTTTCATATGGACTGGCAAGTGTGAAGAGGCTTTCCAAGATTTAAAACAGAGATAGATAATGCACCTGTGTTGACCATTCCAAATTCAAAATTTCCATTTGTGGTATATGCGGACACTTTACTTAAGGGTCTTTGATGTGTTTTAATGCAAGATGATAGGGTTGTGGCATATGCTTTGAGACAGTTAAGACTGCACGAAGAGAACTATCCTACCTATGATCTTGAGCTTGCGGCAGTGGTGTTTGTGTTTAAAATATGGAGACATTACCTTTATGGTGCACAGTTTGAGGTATACAGTAACCACAAAAGCCTTAAATATCTAGTTGATTAGAAAGAGTTGAATATGAGGCAGCGAAGATGGATGGAGTTCTTGAAGGACTACAATTTTGAGTTAAAGTACCATCTTAGCAAGGCTAATGTAGTAATTGATGCGTTGAGCTGGAAGATGCTACACGTAGCATTCTTGATGATGCGAGAGCACAAGATGCTATAGGATTTCTCTAATGAGCATAAGAATGTTCTTGATTTTGCATCATAAAACTTGAATGTCATAGTGAGTACAAGTGAATTCTAGAAAGAACTGAGAAAAGCATAATTAAAAGATGAGTATTTATTAAAGATTCGAGAGGACATTGAGGAGAACTAAATGATGGCTTTTAGTTTCAATGATAATGGTTTCGTGTTGTATCACAATCATATGTGTGTTCCTAGTGAAAAGGAGATTAGAGAGACTACACTATCAGAAGCCCATAAGAGTAAGCTAATAATCCACCTGGTGCCACTAAGATGTACCAAGATATGAAGAAGCAGTGGTGGTGGCACGGAATGAAGCGTATGATTGAGTTCGTTTTTAGGTGTTTGACATGTCAGAAAGTCAAGATAGAACACCAGAGGCCACCTAGGTTATTGCAACCCTTGGAAATCCTAATATGAAAATGGGATAGTGTGTCTATGGATTTTGCAATGGGATTGCCTTATACTCAGGCAAGTCATGATGTATATGGGTGATTGTGAACAGACTAACCAAGATAGCTCACTTCCTAGCCATCATAGTAGATTATTCCTTAAAGAGATTTACGGAGGTTTATGTTAAGAGATAGTACGGTTGCATGGGTATTAAAAGAGATTGTGTCAGATTGTGATTTAAGGTTTACATCAAACTTCTGGAGAGCTTTACACCAGGCTATGGGCACTAAATTGAAGTTTAGTATGGCTTATCACCCACAGACTAATGGTCAGACCGAGAGAATGATTTAAACTCTTGAGGATATGTTACAAGCATGTGCTATTAAGTTTAGTGGAAGTTGGAATAAACACTTACCACTTGTGGAGTTTGCTTATAACAATAGCTTTCATGCAAGTATTCACATGGCTCCATATGAAGCTTTGTATGGTCAAAAGTGTTAATTGCCTTTTTGCTGGACTAAGTTAAGTGAGAGAAGTGTCTTGGGTCTAGATTTGGTGATCAGACCACAGAGAAGATAGAGGTAATTCGACAGAAGTTGTTGACTGCCTAGAGTAGGAAGAAGAGTTATGTGGATAAGAGAAGGAGATCGTTAGATTTTATGGTCAAAGACTATGTATTCTTAAAGGTATCACTTATGACTGGTATTGGGAGGTCCATTCAAGCCAAGAAGTTGACTCCCAGATATATTGGTCCATTTTAGATTCTAGAGAGGGTTAGGCTTTTAGCATATCGGATTGTATTACCCCCACATTTATTGGGTGTACATGACGTGTTTCATATCTCACAACTCAAGAAGTACCAACCCGATCCATCTCACACATCATTAAACTAGAAGAGGTAGAGCTATAGGAGAATTTGACTTATCGGACTGAGCCGAAAAGAATAGCTGATGTGAAAGACAAATAGCTCAGAAACAAGACTATCAGTTTAGTGAAAGTGATATGGAAGGGAATGACTCCTAATGATGCCACTTGGGAAATGGAGGAGAAAATGAGGCAATAATATCCTTATCTTTTTAATAAGGTAAGATTTACTTGATTTACCAAATTTTGGGGACAAAATTCTTAAAAGGAGGAGAGAGTTCTAACATTCAAAAAATTTTAACCCTGATTTATTAACCTAATGAGTGTAATTAGTGAGTTAATGAGGTGTGTGACTAGAGGAGCTTAACTGGGCATAATTGTTGTGATTTCAGCCCTAAAAGTGGGTCCGAATCGATAGCGAGCTACTGGGCAAGGAAAGAGGATGAAAAAGTGAAAATTATTTTCTGTGCCACACGTCGTGGCACATGGTTGGTCCGTTGTAGTGCATAGAAATAATTTAAACATAATAGGCTCCTCTATGCCATGCGCTGCGGCGGAAGGTAGTGTGCGCTACGGTACATCGCCAAAAAATCAGATATATTTGATTCATTTTTGCATGAAAAGAATAAGAGGAGAAGAGGAAGAAAACAAGAGCTCATTTTGGCTCTGCTAGGACACGACATTCGGTCCTATTGTTGATAGATTCAAGCTCCCAAGCATTTAAAGTAAGATTGTAGTGTTTTCTTCTTCCTTTCTCTCCCTTATTTGTAATGATTTATGATAGGGTTTAAGTTGGGAGACGGATTTTTAGTCCATAAGAGTATGGGTCCGATTCCATTAGTTAAAATGATATTAATAGGAGTTATTTAATGTAGTGAAACACCACATTGATGATTTTGTAAGTGGTTAGCCTATAGGAGCATTAAATATCCAAAATTAATATCTATGAGGTAGTTGGGAGAGGTTAATGTGCATTAATGGAATCTAATGAGGCCATTAGGTATAAATGGGTAGTGATTATAAGTTGATAAAAATAATGTATGAGGAGTTTATATTGATTAAGCTAGATGATGATGATATCCTTGTGATATAGTTGTAGAGAGGTTCGTCTTATCACCATTCGAGCTTGTTGAAGCTTTGGAAAGTTGATATAGTGAGGGGTAAACCTTTGACCTCTCAAAGGTTTGATGTAATTGGGGGAAACTTAATTTTTATAGTTGAATATTAATTATGTTGTAAAATGTGATTTATGAGTTTAATTGATCATCCATATGTGTTAATTATAAGTATATATGTTATGTGAGTTCATATGCTGAGAAATGATTGTTGAAATGCATATCATGTGTGAAATGTGCATAGCATGATCATTGGTGGGAGTTCGCCTAGGGAGAGGAGTAGATTGGTTGAAATCCATGTGGTATTGGTAGTGACCATTGGAATCAGGAACTAGCCTTGGCACTGACCGTTAGAATCAAGGGATAGCCTTTATGCCATAATTGTTTCAGGATTGTCCCACTTGTTCTATGAGGGATTCAACCTAATTTGTCTCCACCAATTTATGAGGAGGCTAGATTAAGGGTATGACACCCTATGGTTGTTAGTATTAGGGGAAACCAAATTACATAAGTGAGTAAGTTAACCCTGACCTGGTAGCTCCTCACAAGTAGAAGGTTGGGTTAGTCGTGAAGGATGTAGCCACGTGATAGTCACCGGTTTCATGTCAGAGGTAACAGGAGGATATAAGTTTGACATATGATCATGCATATAAGTTCGACAAGTTGTTGTTAGTTTTGTGGTCCGACACGTGTTAATGATGCATGGTTGTTAGTTTTGCAACCCTGAGTTATGTATTTGAAAGTAACATGATATGGTGTTTTGTGGCAAGTCCGGTCACATAGTTGTTAATTTGTGAATCGTGGCTTAGTACTATATGAAATATGTGTTTATGTGCCTAATTGTATCTTCTTACAATTAATATGTAACTATAAGGGTTAAGTGAAACTTGGTTACTAAGTGGTTGTACTCAACCCCCTCAATTCTCAATATTTTCAAGACCTAACTCCTCGGATTTAAGTCAGGAAAAACATACTGAGGCTTAGGATTGGTGGAGTAAATCCTCTATATGCCTCTATTTTGCTCTTTTCATGTGTATTTATTAATGCCTTTGCCAACTAGGATTAATTGTCATGATTGGTGCACTACTTTCATGATTTTATATTTAGCTAGTGTATTTTGTGCCTTGGGTTAGTGAATTTTTGTTGTGAACCCGTGGATAGGGCCAAAATACTTGTGCAAGTAGGTACATATGTATTTTTAGAGAAATATAAATGAAATTGTTGATTTTGTGCAACTTTTCCTCCCCCTCTATGTTTTGTGAAAACCAGGGTTGAGTGGTGATTTTGCGAAATAAGTGTATTTGATTGTGTGTGGTGTGTTGCACGAGTCCGCAAAAGTCCATTGAATATGGTTGGATGGTTTTGTGTAAGTTATTGGCACATGTGGTTGAGTTGGGACATCCTTTTGGGAGATTTTGTGAAAATATGGTAGAAATGGGTTTTGTTGTCCAACTCTTGATAGAAAATGAGATTGAATGTGAAACCTGTGCTATTAGCATGAGTTAGGAGAAAGCTCCATGTAGACACCAAAACTACCTCAATTGGATGTTAAATGGAGATTTGAGATGTATTAGAAGTTCGCTCCCTGTGCTGTCGAATGACAGTACTGATTTGTCAAATTTTGTGCAATGTACCGTAGCACATGGTGCTTCATGCACGTGTCATTTTTTGCACAGAAATGGTTTTTGAGTTTTAAGAGTCATTATTTGGGTCCCAATTGGTTTCAAGCTTTTGCTTTATTTTTAAAACTCTAATTTAGAGTCCTTAAATTTATGTTTGGAATTTGAAATGGCAAATTGGGATTCCTGTGATGATTTTTGAGATTCTTCTTTCAAAACTTTGGATAACTATGATTTAGAGTTAATTTATGGTTTAACCTCAGAGAGGTTACACCTTTCAAATTGCAGTATTAGAGATTATCTCCTTAGTGCCTATTGAGGTGCAGTGTCGGAGATTTGGACTCCTTAGTATCGATATGATATGGTGTTAGAGTTAGTGACACCCTATTGTGCGTATTAAAGGAAACCATAGTCTGAAAGTGAGATAGAACACCTTTAGTCATGTGATTCTACTACTGAAGGTAAGCTTAAGGCCAATGAGAGTGTATATTTGTCTAAGGCTAGCTTATGGTTTTAAGTTAGGGTGATTTGGAAGTTTAGTCAGTAGTGATCATGCTATATGTTAGTAAAGTGGAGAAAATGAAATATGGTAATTATAGTTTAAAAGTGGTGAAATGTTATATATTGATGAGATTTTAAAGTTAAACATATATTATATGCTATGGTTAACGGTATATTACACAATACTTTTTATAGTTGTATGTAATAGTCGATAGTAGAGAGTTATTCTATTACTAAAATTTTTATCTCACCCTTATGGTTACATTTTTACAAGATAGAGTAGTGATCAAGGCAAGGGAAAAAAGTTAGGACTAGCTTAGGGTTGTTAAAGACAGTGAACTCAAAGTTTATGTAATGAACTGAACTTTTGTAGATAATAGGTAAATAAGTTGCCATAGGAAATGCATGAATGCTTTGAATTGTGAATTGTGGAAAAATTATAGTGATTTTGTGCATCTTAGCCTATATATTGAAATGTGTGGTGAAATAATTAATAGGGGCTAAGATTTAGTTATGAATATGTTGTGAATATGTAGAGTGGTGATATTGTGGTGAAAGTGGCCGAGCAGACCAAATTATGCTAAGTGGTGTAAATTTTGTATTTATAAAAATTGGTTGTTGAATAGCCAAATTTTGATACACCTATGTATATGTGATATATTATGGTCAATTAGGTGTAATAGGCCATTTTGGACTTGGTTTAAGGCCTAAAATGGTCTAATGAGATTAAAAGATTGATTTGAGTGCTTGGGTGTGTAAATTTTGATCAAACTATTAGATAGTGTCTAAACCTATCTCATTAGTTAGCTTATGAGCTAAGCTTCATGTGGGCACTTGAATCACTCTAATTGGACATCGCATGTGGAAATGGCTCATGTAAAAAGTTTGTCATTTGAGTTGTCAAATGATAGCTGTAGAAATTGGTATGTGTGCCATGGGGCATTGCACATCACACCACGATGCATGGTACAAAGAAGGTTAGGGTGTGTGGTTTTATGCCACATGCTGCGGTGCATGTGTTGTCCGCCATGGTGCATGGCCCCTAAACTAACCTCATTTCTTTATTTGGAGGCATGCAATAGTTTATATGAATGCATATAACATATTTTTATTGCGTATTGTTTGAAAATGTTATGACTTTGCTGATTTTTTTTTACAAAATAAGTCATGGGCCCAAGCTTTTCAAACAATGATTGATTATGGTTTGGTTTTTGTGTGGTGGTAATTAACTTAATCTTTTCCTATATTTGGTGGATATAAGGGAGTGTTACAATTAGTGTTTAATTACTATGGAGGATCTTGATTAACCGATTAAATTGAGTTTTTGGATCATACAATTTTACATTGCCCACGTTCAATCACATATAAAGTTTGTTCTATGGCTTACCATGTGTGGATGCTAGCCTTGCATTGACCTATCAAAATGCAAAGTTCAACTACATGCAAACAAAATTGTGAAGGGTTTGACTGTGGGTGGATGAAAGGTGGATCAACATTTAAAACCTGAAAATTAGATAAAAAATGAGAGGTTTTTTTTGGGTTTTGGTTCGGGGAAATTGAAAGCAACTTATAAAACAATATTTCTTGGGGTTTTGATAAAAAATCCAAGATGTTTGAACCTCCAAATGTTAATTTAAGGTATGTAGCTTTGGGTCCTCCTCCTCTTCTTTTATTTAACCGGTAGAAACTAGAGATTTATTGGGGTTTTGATTGTTACCAACTAAGGAGTTGAATCTCATGTTGATTATGGATGTTTTCTAGCCCTAAGAGGTAAGTTTAAGCTTTCTTTAATCTTGTTTGGGATTATGGATGGTAAATTTTGAATATTGTGGTTGTTTAGAGAAAATATAAGTTGTTAGAAAATGAAATTTGGATTTTTGGTGAATTGATGGTTGAAGATTGTGATGATTGGATTAAGATAATTTAGTTATACTTGTTAGAATGTGAAATTGTGATTAGATTAAAGGTTATATTGAATTTTAGATTTTTGATGTATTTATTTGAGTTTTCTTAGTTTTTTTTTTGGCTTGGCTAATTGGATGATGGTACATCTTAGTTACACCAGGATGCATCGTATATTTGCTCCGGTAAGCTTCTTCTAGAAGTGTCTTTCTAATCCCCTTATCTGCAGGTATACAAATTCAATCTTTGTAAAGGTTGAACCCATCATTGTTGAGCTAGAAAAGCGTGGTAGGACCCTCTTCTATATCTTCCGGAATACTTGACAAAAATTTGTCTTTCAACTGAACTTTCCATATTTCTTTCCAAAACTCATTGGAAATCCTAGTAGAGTGGACTGCATTCAGAGTGTAATTTAATGCTTCAAGCTGCACCTCTAACAAAGACAACAACAACTAGTGTTCTCGAATCATTTGTAATGTCTGCCTTGACATTACTAGGGACAATACTCTTACACGCTGTCATGATAACTAGGAATAGTTAAATTTCAAGAAGGAGTTAACACAATCCAAGAGTTTTAAAGATAATTAGTTAAAATAATGAGATCTTAAGAAAATCCTTTTTAAAATAGTGTTTGAGCTCAAACCATATTTAAAAATCAGTTAAGAACAAATACAAAAGCATGGAAATCAAACCATGTCAAATTAGGCTAAAATAAGCCGCATTTTAAAAATTTTGGCCCGTCTGCCGTGGCGCAAGCAGTGCCTGCCATGGTAAATAACACAAGGGGATGAGTCCCTCAAAGCCCACTTGCACCGCGGGAAGTACCTACTGTCATGATAGCTCTCAAATTTTCGGAGCGTGCCATTTTGCCATCTGACGTCTGATTTGGATGGTTCAAGTATCCACACAAAGCTCTCCGAGCCCTCTAACTAATGGCATCAGTCTCACACTCAAATAATCATCCATTTAAAATATGGACACTTGAATCCAAAATGGTTTGTTTTTACCTCAAAATTACAACATAAAGGTGTCCAACTCACGAGGCCAAATGCTAGAGACACTTTAACCACCTCAAATGGACCACACACAACATGAAAATTCATTTATATCATACAAATAAGCAATCACACTCAAAATGACCCCTAAACCCCCATTTGACAATAACACAAAGGGTGGATTGAATTTAGCACACATATCAACTTGGTCATTTTGGCACATAATTCACTTCAAATTCATCATTTGTAATTGTAACTTGCCCAACACACACACATAATCCACCATATCAACCTTGGACCAAGATACGCACAGTTATCATAAATCCATGCAAGTGATATCTAAAATAATGTCATGTTCCTAAGTTGGCATTATATATTGATAATATTCATTACAATAACTAAAAGAGGAAAGGGAAGAGCAATACAACTATGCTCTTTACTCTTCAATTGTCCCTTCCTTTCCCTTGCCCCACCGAGCCTTCATCTATAAAATATGATCACGAGGTGAAATAAACATCTTAGTAATAAAATAATTTACTACTATTAATTAATAAGCATAACCATAAAAGAGTAAAACTATAAAACTTTAAAATATTCTTTTAACATATCACCACATACTCTTTTCATCAGTACAAATCTTTTACCACTAGCATGATCATTTTACTATCTGAGCCTCCACATCACCCTGACCAAAACCATAGGCTCTTAGATTAAGTGCACATTCACAATGATCCAAGCTCACCTTAAGTGGTAGGATTACCTAGCCAAAGGTGTCCTATCCCTTTTAGCCAAAGGTGTTGTTACTCCAAACACCGCATCATTGATGATAAGGAGCAATAGTCTCCAATGTCATATCCTGTATGGATACTAAGGAGAAAATCTCCAACGCACTAAGGAGATACATGCTATATGAACTTCTACTACCCTTGTATTGGTAAACTTACACCCCCTAACATGATCATACCCACACTCAATATATATATCACTTATGCATTTTAAATTTCTTAACTCATTCATAAATAACTTTCACCATCCTCATCATTTGCAAATAGATTTTTCATGCATAAAACCACAATTGCACAATTTGCAATATGCAAGGTTATCAAATCTCAAATAATAGACTTAACATATATCCTCACAAATAGTTAAGCAATATAATCGAATAGTGTAAATCATTCCATTACCTCAACCTTTTATCACACAAAAGGGTTACCATGGCTCAACGTTAGCTCACACATTCTATACACATAATATAGCTCGAGAAATGCTCAATCTACACAATCAAATAACAATCATCAATTATCACTCTAAATAACTCCGAATTCACTAGGTTTTAGATGTCTAAAATACCCAAATTCCTTTTTTAACAACATCAACCATGCCTAAACACTCTAACCATTCTATTAAACATCCCAACACACTAAAGTCACTAACCAATATCCTATATTATCTCAAATCTTATTTAAATTATACCTAGGGTTCTCCCAAACCTTTACCAAAAATTCCTAATCACCATAAAACTGATAAACTTAGGGTTAAAGCCTTGATTTAACTCTCCAAGACCTTAAATAAACCAATAGGTTTAGTCTAAACCTAAGGGAATTGAAATAAGGCCCTTATTGCCCCAAATGTCTATATTTTCGCATAATGAGGGAGAGGGAGAAGAAAGAAAGGCTTACCTAATGTATATAAAGCTTTGAAGGCCTTTAAAATCACGTTGGAAGCAAGCCCTAGTAGCCATAAGTCTCTCTTCATCACTGATTTAGAGTTCCTTTTCTCTCTTTCATTTTTTGAGTCTGATTCACGATATGATAAGTGTAGATTTTACACATGCGCGGCGGCACGTTGACACGCCCGCCATGGCAAATGGCACAGAAAGTCCTATAAAATTTTAAACTCCCTTTTTGCCATGGCTTGTTCAAACATATCTCTAGCCCTCTTCTAAGATAGTTCAAGGATTCAAAACTATATTTGCCTCTCATAAACCTCATTAATCAATAATTTATCAAATTGACCAATTTACCCTTGGAAACATCAAAATTTACAATTGAGAAACTTAGAATGTTACAATTCTCTCTTAATTTTAAGAATTTTGCCTTCAAAATTCAGAATCTCACATGAACACATACTTGTAGAAATAATTAGGGATATATTTGCCTCATTTTGTCCTCAGTCTCCTAAGTCGCATCATTGGGAGTCATATCCTTCCAAATGACCTTAACTAATCAAATTGTCTTGTTCCTTAATTATCGATCTTTTACATCTATGATTCATTCTGGTTCAGCTCAATACATTAAGTTTTCATAAAGTTCCACATCTTTTGGCTCAATAATATGAAAAGGATCAGGTTGATATTTCTTGAGCTAACTCACATGAAATACATCATGAATACTCAATAAACTTAGTAGTAAGGCAATTCGATAGGCAGTAGGTCCCAACTTCTCTAAAATCTCAAAGGGAACAATAAACCTAGGAGTCAATTTCTTAGCCTTTATCGATCTCCCAATGCCAGTCATTAGCGTAACCCTCAAAAACACATGATCACCAACCAAAAATTCGAACGATCTTCTATGTCGATCTACATAGCTCTTTTATTGACTTTAGATTGTCAACAACTTTGGCTTAATCAACTAGATCTTTTGGGTGGTTTAGTCTACTAAATCTAGACCCAACAAACTTCTCTCACTTAATTCTATCCAACATAAAGGTGATCGACATCTTCTTTCATATAATGCCTCGCATGGAGCCATTCCAATGCTAGAATGAAAACTGTTGTTATAAGCAAACTTTGCTAACGATAGATGTGTATCCCAATTGCCTCTCAACTCTAAGGTACAAGCTTGCAATATATATCAGAGTAACTGACCTTTATTTATTTTCAATTCGTAGGATCCTGACTTCTAAGAACATATATTCAAATAAAAGAGCTAGTGAATGTACAAACACATTTATAAGATCCAACATGACATAATATCTCTTCCCTGTAAAAGGGCCTTGCACCGCAGCATATACCACATGTGTTGTGTAATGTCCACCTTGACATTACCAAAATTCACCACAAAATCACAACAACCAATCATAATTAGGAGCAAGGATTTGCTTCTAATCTCACATTATATATAAAAGGGTTAAAACTAATAATCCTTTTAAAAATAATTGAGGAATATTTGGGATCCCATAAAATCCTTTAAATTGATAGTTTGAGCTCAAACTTAATGATTTATAAAGGTATTGGAAGCATGGAAAAGTTTTGGGAAGCAAACCACTTCAAAACAGGGCTAAAAATGTCATTTTTGAGTGTTTTGGTCCATGCGCCGAGCCTTGTGGTCTGTGCGCTGCGGCTCGTGGCACAAAATAACAAGTTCCTCGCTGTTACCGTGTGCCGCGGCTTGCACAAAATGCGCTGAGCGCACCTGCCCATGACAGCTTTACTGGACGAACTTCGAACGCGCACCATTTTCACATCCGATGTCCGATTGGGGTGATTCAAGTGCCCACGCGAAGCTTATTCAATAAGCTAACTAATGGTACAAGTTTCGTTATGATTTGATACCATATGAGAATTTTAGATACTCAGATGCAAAAATTAATTTTTTAAAGAAATTTTCAACCATCCAAGTACCCAAAACTTATAACTTATACCATTAACCCATTGTGAGGCTTGAACCAAGTCCAATAGACCAAAATACACTTGAGTGACCAATCAAGCATACAAAAACATAGCAAACACAAAATTTAGCCACTCAATGGCCATTTTGCCTAATATGGCCAAAATGCACAATTAGCACTACTAGCATTATTTGGCCTCTATTGCCACAAAATACACTACCAATACATTATCACCACTTAGATAAAACATTCCTTGCACTTGTATTAGTATTTTAGCCTATCACCACAAAAATTCCCACATATTCACATCACATACCATATTAGGCTAAAATACAAAACAACATAGTATGAAACAAGTGCAACCAATCAAAATGATATGCATTCCTAGTTGGCAACATATCATATCATATAACAAGTTTATGTACACCACTCAAACCAAAATCGGGCTTTACAAAGAGTGTAGTAGATATGCTAGCCCCTGCCCGATTCCCTCCCTGGCTCAGTCTCACTGGTAGCACTTATAAAATGATAATCTATGGGGTGAGATAAAAATCTTAGTAACTAAGATAATCTACATTATGATTAACAAGCCAAGTTATAAACAAGTATTAAAATGAGTAATATAATCACATCATATAATATCACCACAAATTTTCATGCATGATCTCTAACTATCCGGTCCTCCAATACTCCTGACTAAACTAGTAGGCTATTTCACAGAACCAAACCACATGTATGGTCCCCAAGCTCACCATCCATGGTAGGACTACCCGGACAAGGTGTCTTAAACTACTTCCAAACTACTGATTCCCCCTATTACAAGAAATTGGGGTGTTGTTACTCCAACATCACATCTTACGGATGCTAAGGAGCATAGTCTCCAACTCCGCACCCTTTTGGGTACTAAGGAGAGTAAGCCTCCAACACCGCACCCATATTCGGGCACTAAGGAGAATAAATGCTGCACCTGGCGTCCCGAGGTGCTAACAATGCCATATGGACTTAATCTTCACTATCTCCACTAGGGTGACCTCCCACCTTCTAATATGCCACATTTCACTACATATCTCTACTTGACCATGCATAAATAACTTTTCAAGCAAGTATAACAAAATATTTCTATTAACTTCAAAAATGTAGAATTTTACAAAACCAATACTCCACTTTCTCTAAAATAGATAACCTTTAAAGAATTTATGCATATATACTCAACAAATCATAGAAAAGCACTTGAGAATAACTTATACAAGGTAATAAACAATGCAAATTATCTAGTTACCTCAACCCTTTTTATTACTAAAAGGGTTACCCGTGGTACAAAATTCTCTTTTTGTGTTAAGGTAAGTCTTCCCACACTATAATCTACATCAACAAGTACTATATGTTAATTTTCAATTAACACAAGCACTATTAGCTAATAATAACCTCTGAATTCTCCCACTTCTCACTCAAATTCTCAACAAATAGACTTGTCAAGGTTAGAATTTGTTCACACCACCCCTTTAAGTATATTTCTAACTCTATCACAATATAAAACTCAATATCTCAATTTATCACACTTCAACACCTTATGATCAAGATAAAGCTTGATCCAACTTCCACTAAACAACAAAAGTAACTTCATATTACCACATATCCAAGATCAATAAACCTAAATTAAACCTTTAGAGTCAATAAAAACCTTCAAAACATCGACTCATGGCTTAATCCCATCAGACCAAATTCTCACTCTTCCAAATCCCATGAAAAATGAGATGAAAAGGTAGAGGAGAAGGGTAGGAAACTTACCCAAGAGTTTAAAGGCTCAAATCATCTTCAAAATCCTTCCAAATTGATACTCTTGCAGTGCCCAAAGTTTCCTCCTTCTTGCTCTAGGTTTTCCACCCTAAAATTTAAGTTTTTCTGCTGATTCCTAAAAATTTAAGTTGCCTGCTATGCCGTGCACCACAGCGTACGCCATATAAGCTGCGGCTCACGGTGCAGCAAGCAAAAACTTGATTTTGTTCCCCCCGATGCCTCCTGACTTGATCCGACTTTCATCCTATCTCAATTTAGAGCCAAATATGACCCAAAAATCCAATTAGTTACCTAAAAACATAATTAAATAAATTAATCATATTTTTAACTAATTTATCCCTTAATTAATCCATTTTTTCCAAATTTGAAGTTTTAGGATGTTACACGCTGTGGCATGTGGTATAGAGCAATATGCTCTATTTTTGTTTGTGTCACGCACCACGATGGGCACATCGTGTGCCACGGTGCACATGATAGCAATTTTTGCTGTCATATGACAGCTTGGAAGATGAACTTCCATCACGCACCATTTCTACACCTAACGTTCAATTAGAGTGATTCAAGTACCTATATGAAGCTTACAATATATACTAGCTAATGGAAAGAGTTTGGATTAAATCTGACAATCCAATTTAAAATTAGACACTCGGGTGCAATAAGTCACTTTTTCTTTTAAAACTTATACCCTAAGTGCTCAATTCTCATTCCTTGTCCCATTAGACTACTTCGAGTCTCGAACCAAGTCTAAAAGGACCACATACACCTGATTGACACTTCATACCACGTATATCACATTAATTTCCTATTTTGGTCTCTCAATACCACATTATACAATTGTGGACTTATATGAGGAATACACATACAACACATAATCACAAATATACAACTAGACTTATTCCACTTTCATCCCTCTGACTCTTACATATAAGGCTTTGCCTCACCATAGGGTTGGGAATTGCAATATACTCGAGTCTTCTAAATGGGGCTCTGCCTCACCATTTGTGTCAAGTTCTCACATATATACACAATTCACAATCAATTCACATTCAGCACACATATACACAAGTGGAACAAGTTATAGAACATCATGCATTTGCTTGTTTAGCATCTAGGCCTACCCACATACCCTCTCACAGGGCACCCTCAGCAAAATGCAACATTGTATACACAAATAAGTAAGGCTTCCATAACACAATTCATATACATGCTCACTTATGTATATGAGTTGGAAACTAAAACTTTAACAATATTTTATACATTCATTTTACTCAAAGGTTCATACCATTGCTGAGTGAAGCTACTCTTTCCTCACTTCCTTTCATGGCCTTCTCGGGTTTCTTTACTTATGTTCAAAACTAACGGAGTGAGATACACATTCTAGTAACTTAGAGGTAACCCTAATTATCAGTTAGTAAGAAAAATCATAAACAAGTGATAAAGTAGAATGTGTATCAGTAAAAGCAATATCATATGAATATATATGAATTCATTCTCATTAATCTTATCATGCTCATGCTATGCATTCCTAGTTCTATCTAGCAGAGTAATCTCTATGCTTGGACTAGGACTTCCAGTCGCATAGAACAAGGCCAACCATACCATTGCTCAAACCAGGCAATCCTCTTCATGTATGGGTGGTTTCCTAAGTCCTTCATAGTGGAGTTGAACTCTATGCTCTAGATCATTCCATATCCTAGGTCCATCATGGCAGAGTTAAGCTCTATGCTTTAAATCATTAGGATTCCTTTTTTAAGTCCGAGTCAAGCTCTACACTTTAGATTATCAAGATTTCCTGGACCTCCTCATGGTAGGGCTGCATCCCCCTACCATAATCCAAGATATTCTCGCGGAGGCAATGCATGGCAATGCACATGCTACCTCAAATTCATTTCAATCAATACTCACACACTCGCATGCATATTCTTTCATAATTCTACTACTCTTACCAGTTCACAACACAATGCATATAGTTATATAAAAAATACTTGTAAACAATTTAATAACCAAATAAGTAAAATAGTTACTCTAGTTACATTTAACCCTTACTACTAAGGGTTACCAATCACACTATGGACTCCCAATCATGTAGATTCCCACAAGCAATGTCACAAGTGCTCAATTTATACAACACAGTGTCCCTCAGTTAATTCTCACCATTCCACATAGCATTGATTTGGCTAAACTGAATCCCTTAACATACATAATGGTCCAATTAACATCTTTTGAATTCATTAATCCACTATTTATAGTCATTGGCCCTATAGGCTATTCAAATGACCACAACAACCTCCTAACTCTCTCATTCACCCAATTTCTCAATTTCAACTAACTTCTAAGCTATTGTAAGCTTAGGTCCTTATATAACCTCACTAATTTCAAACTATAATTGACTCCAAATCATGGAAATCTAGGGATTAACCCTCAAGTGATTACCAAATTATAAGTTTTATGAAAGCGATTTCTCAAAAAAAAAATTTAAAGAAATCCCAATCTCAAGAAACCAAATGTCAAACATGATTTAATAAGTCTAAATCAGAGTTTTGAAAGGAAAGCAGAAGCATGAAAATCAAATAGGACCCAAAATAATGAGTTTTAAACTCAAAAATAGATTTTGTGTAGAAAGTCTCATGTGCACTACGGTGTGTCTTCTCTCTGCCATGCATCACAGTGCATTGCACAAAATTTGACAACATCAGTGTTGTCATTTGACAGCACAAGGTGTAAACTTCGAACATATCCCAAATCTCCGTCTGATGTCTAATTGAGGTAGTTTTGGTGTCTACACGGAGCTTTCTCCTAGCTCTAACTAATGGCACTAGTTTTATACTTAAACTCTTTTTCTATAAAAAGTTAGATACTAAAACCCATTTTGACCACTTTTTCACAAAATCTCACAAATGGGGTGTCCTAACTCAACCACATATGCTAATAGCCCACACCAACCATTCGACCATACTCAATGGACTCATACGAACTTCTGTAATGTACCATATATAATCAAAAACACTTATCTCATAAAATCACCACTCAACCCTGATTTTTACAAAACATAAAAAGGGAGGAAATGTTGCACAAAATTAACAATTTCATTATGAACTTCTCAAAATACATATGTTTCTACTTGCACAAGTATTTTGGCCCTATCCATGGGTTCACAACCAAACTCACTAACCCAGGACACAAAATACACTAGTTATAGACAAAATCATGCAAGTAGTGCATAAATCATGTCAAATAGTCCTAGTTGGCAATTATATTAATAAATACACATGATAGTAACAAAAGAGAGGTATATAAAGGACTACTCCACAAATCTTAGGCCTCTCTATATTTTCCCGAACATGGATCCAATGAACTAGGTCCTGAAAATATTGAGAATTGAGGGGTGAGTACAACCACTTAGTAACCAAGTTTTACTTAACCTATATAGTTTCATATTAATTGTAAATAGATGCAATTAGGCAAATAAGCACGAATAACACATAACACTTATCCACGCTTCACAAAACTAATAACCATATGATCAGGCTTGCCATAAAACACTTTATCATGTTATTTAGTAAAACATAATACAAGGTCGTAAAAATAAAAACCATGCACTTGCAATGCATGCCAGACTATAAAACCAATAACCATGTGACCAGACTTATATGTATAATCATATACCAAACTTATATCCTTCTGTTACCTCTGACACGAAACTGGTGGCTATCACATGGCTACGTCCTTCAGGACTAACCCAGCTTTTCACTTATGAGGCGCTACTGGGCCAGGGTGAACTTACTCACTTGTGTAATCTAGTTTCCCTTAATACTAACAACCATAGTGTGTCGTACCCTTAATCCAGGCTCCTAATGAACTGGTGAAGAGTAGTTAGGTTTGAGTCCCTCATAGAACAAGTGAAATAGTCTCAAATCAACCATAAGACAAGGGCTACCTCCCAATTCTAATGGTCGATGCTAAGGTTAGTTCCTGATTCCAATAGTCATTGCTAATACCATGTGGATTTCAACCAATCTACTCCTCTTTCTAGGTAAACTCCTGTCAATGATCATGCTATATACATTTCTCACATAATATGCATTTTAATAATCAATTCATAATCCATGAACTCATATAACTCAATACTCCACAATTCAACACATAATATATCACAATTCTCTACCTATAGTAATAAATCATAATCAATTTTCATAAAACATCAAGGGTGGCAAAATAGGTTTTCTTTCCAAAAGCCATTTCACAAATCAAACACTTTGCCAATATGCATCATTAATTTAACTTATAATTCACATTTTGCAAACACAATTAACATTCAACTATAAAAATTAAGTTTCCTCCGGTCACCTTAAACCTTTGAGAGGTCAAAGGTTTACCCCTCACTATACCAACTTCCCAAAGGTTCAACAAGCTTGAATGGTTTTAAAAAATGAACCTCTCTACATCCATACCATAAGAATTTCATCATTGTCTAACTCTTGAAGCTTTATCAACATATAACTTCACACACTCTATTTTATCAACTCATAGTCACTACCCATAGATACCCAATAGGCTCATTAAATTTCATTAATGTACATTATCATTCACAACACCTTAAACCATCATTAATGTACATAAACCTCTCCCAACTACCATATTTATGTAAAATTTTGGATATTAAATGCTTCTACGGACCAACCACTTTTAAAATTATCAATGTGGTGTTCCAATACATTAAACAACTCTTATTATACTCATTTTAACCCATAGAATTGGACCCATACTCTTATGGATTGAAAATTTATCTCTCAACTCAAACCCTACTATAAATCATCATAAATGAGGGAGAGAAAGGAAGAGTGAGGCTTAGGTTACCTACTTTGGGTATTTAGGAGCTTCAAAACATCAACAATGGAAGCCAATGAGGGTGCCCTAGTGGAGCTCCAACGTTCTCTTCATTTTCTTCCTATTCTCTCTTTTGTTTTCTCACACAGACATGATCTGATTTATCAAAAATTTTTCTTGTTTACTGCAGCCATGTTGTTCTTTGTTGTGGCGTATGGCATAAAGGAGGCCATTACATTTAAATTTGTCTTTGTGTACTGTGGCAGACTAACAACATGCCACCGCGTGTGGCACAAAGAATAATTCTTTACTTTTTCATCCTCTTTCCTTGCTCGAGTGGCCTGTTATTGATCTGACCTACTTTTAAGGCTGAAATCACAACAATTATGCCAAGTTAAGCCCCTCTGCCACATACCTTATTAACTCACTAATTACCCTCATTAAGTTAATAAACCAAGGTTAAATTTTCCCAGATGTTACAACACTCCTTCCTTCTAAGAATTTTGTCCTAAAAATTTAGTAAATCATATAAATCTTACCTTACTGGAAAAGATAGGGATATTGTTGCCTCATTTTCTCCTCTATTTCCTAAGTGGCATAATCAGGAGTCATTCCCTTCCATATCATTTTGACTAAGTAAATAGTTTTGTTTCTTAGCTGCTTATCTCTCATATCAACTATCCTTTTTGGCTCAGTCTGGTAAGTTAAATTCTCCCATAGCTCTACTTCTTCTAGTTTAATAATGTGAGATGGATCGGGTTGGTACTTCTTAAGTTGTGAGACATAAACCACGTCATGTACACCTGATAAATGTGGGGGTAATGCAATCCAATACGCCAAAGGCCTAATTCTCTCTAGAATCTCAAACAGACCAATATATTTGGGAGCCAACTTCTTGGCTCGAATAGACCTCCCAATACTAACCACAGGTAATGCCTTTAAAAATATATGGTCTTCGACCATAAACTCTAGCGGTCTTGTTCTCTTATCTGCATAACTCTTCTACTGACTCTGGGTAGTCAATAACTTTTATCAAATTACCTTTATCTTCTCTGTGGTTTAATCCACTAAATCCAAACCCAAAATACTCCTCTTACTTAACTTAGTCCAGCAAAGAGGCAATCGATACTTTCATCTAGACAAAGCTTCATATGGAGCCATTTGAATATTTTCATGAAAGCTATTGTTATAGGCAAACTCCATAAGTGGTAAGTATTTATCATAACTTCTACTAAACTCAATCGCACATGCTCACAACATATCCTCAAGAGTTTGAATTGTCCTTTCAGTTTGACCATCAGTCTGGGGGTGATAGGCCATACTAAACTTCGACTTAATACCCATAACAGTCTCCAGAAGTTCAATGTGAAACTTAACTCGTGATCTAATACAATCTCTTTTAGTACCCCATGCAACTGTACTATCTCTTGAACATAAACCTCAGCAAATCCCTCTAAGGTATAGTCTGCTCTAATGGCTAGGAAGTGAGTTGACTTAGTTAGTCTATCTACGATCACATATATAGCATCATGATTAGTATTGCACCTGTAAATGTGACGTGGACGGCGTGAGAGCGGAGGTTCTAGCCTTTGAAAGGAAGATCAAAGAAATGGGAATCGCCACCAAGATTTTGAGGAAAATCTCAAAAAACTGTTTAAAGGTAGATAAGGATGGTCTCTGAAAATAGGAAATAGTTTCGGGAGTCAGTTGAGTGTAGGGAAGGTGTTAGGCACCCCACAACACCCGTTCACGAGAATGGTTACCTCAAGTTTGTCGTGCTATATTAATATGATTTTAAAATTATTTTAATTATCCCTTTTATATTCATATGTTTGATATAAAAATGACAAGAATTATGTGAAAAATATTTATTTATTTACGAGGGAGGACTTGACTCAAAATTTGGCTCTAAGGCCTATATACCCTGTGATAGAGATTAAAGTCCACGTAGTTTGGGATTAAAAGTTTGTTGGTGAAACTATTTTTGAAGAGAAATTAATTAGAAATAATTTACCATTTTTCAAATAAAACAATTTCTGAAATTTTAATATGTATGTTTTAAATTGCAAAAAGTGATTTAATTTCAATCATTTTCTCAAGTTTTGAATTTTTTGTTGAAATAAAGAAAAGAGTTTTAAAATTATTTTTCATTTTTTATTATTTTCTTAGAAAATTTAACTGCTATACCTGCAGAGCCTTATTAGCTCATACGATAATACAGTTATTCTAAATATCTGCAAAGATTTCAAAATCTCTCACGATAAAAGGGTGAAATAATGTAAATATTTTAAGTACATTTTTAACGTGTAATTATGCAATTTACATTTTTAAACATAAAAATCTTAATCATTATACTTGCGAAGTCTTATTGACTTTTACGGTAAGATGATTACTCTAGAGGTCTATAGACATTCAAAAATCTCATATGACCAAAAGGTTTAATATATTAATTTAATTAATTAATTTTATTATATAAAAAATATTTAATTTTATTTACAAAAATTCATTTATTTATTTACTGTATACAAAGTGATAATCACATCATCTATGAGGATTTATTATCCCACACGATGATGTACTTAATTTAAATCTCAATGAAGATTCTTAAAATCTCTTATTAGACTTAAATATTTTATTAATTTAAATTATATATAAAAAAGAGTTAATTTTAATGATGGGCCTTTAGAACTCATATAAACACCTACAAAGTTGATCCTTATACCTGCGAAATCTTATTAATTTTCACGGTATGAGATCATTTTAATTGCCCATGGAGATTTTAAATTTTCTCTTATGATATGGGTTATTCAAAAACACATTCATTATGTAATCAAGATTTTTAGCTTAACACAATCTAATTTGTAAAAGTATGTCTAAGTTTTAATTATAGGCAACCAAAATCAAATCTATAGTGATATATCCATCACCTTCAACTACTATACTTCATAACAAGCTATGCATACATTGAGGTTAGGAAATGATATAATATAAGGTTGCATGAAGTTATAAAAAACCTATATTAGAACCTGTGCTGAATGAAGTTGAGAGATCTTTCTGCAAATCCTTAAGCTCCTTCAAGATATGTTTTAAAGCAATATCACTTCCTCCAACTTGAACCTTCCCAGATGCTCACCTTGACTCCTTTCTACACTATTGAGATGTTAAGAGAACGACACTGGTAAAGCCACCAAATAAACTGCGGCCACAGTGTCAATGTTGTTGTTGCTGCAGAGGAAGAAGCCTCTCTTTCTAATGAAGTAGTGAGATTACCCTCTGAGCTCTCTGCTAATGGTGACCTTCGAAACTTACACGATACTCAAGGGGTGGGAAACTGGGAGTTCTCACAGAGGACAAACCGTAGCGAGAGTACAAATCCAACCTTCTCCTTTAATCACACTGCGTTCTTTGTTTGATAAGCTACCACCAACCTCTGGTCTCCTTCCCAGGCCCTCCAACCCATCTACATGATAATCACGATCATAAGAACTTCTTTCACGTCCATCATAGTCTAACTATGACTATGAGAGAGATGGGAGATGTGCGCATGCATGCTCTGTTTTGCATTTTCGGGTGCTTCTTCTTTTCTATGAGTGTGCTCTGTTTTTTTTCGTTTTTATCTCCTTCTCTTAGCAAAATCTGGTCTCTCTCTTTTCTATTTTTTTCTGGCACTTTCTCGTCAGTTTTTCTCTTCTCTATGCCTCTCTTCTCCTATTTTTTTCTTTTTCTTTTGCTCTGTTTTTTTGCTTTCTCTCTCTAGATCTTCCTCTTGCGTTGAATGCTGTCTATGGTCTCCTTCTCGTTGATTCTTTTCTCTTCTTCTTTTGCTCTATTTTTTTCTTAGTTTTTTGGTCTCTCTCAAACTCCTTCTCGTTTCACGTCCTTCAATCCTTTCTCTTCTCATTTTTTTTCTTTCCTTCTTCTCCCTCTCAGTCTCTCTCTTCTCTCCTCTTTGTCCATCTCCTCTCTTCTCTTCCTGTTCTGCTTCTTTCTCTCAGTCTCTATTTTTCTACGTTTTCTCCCTTGGTCCTCCTTTTTCTTCCAATTTTCTCGTCTCTTTTAAAGCAGAAACATGGAAGAGCTTACTTGCGTGTGAGGAGAGCTTATGTGCTATGCGTGTGTCTCTTTTCTATGTGTATCAGCTGCTGTGTCTCTACTCTATTTCTTTTCTGCATTTTTCTTTGTGTAGCTATGGCTGTGTGTTCACATGTTCTGGTTTTTCTGCATTCTCCTTTCTTGCCTTCTACTGTGCGTGTGTTTCTAGTTCTCTTTTATGCCTTTTTTTTTACATTTTTGGCTCTCTTTTTTGCCTATTTTGTGTGTGCTGTTTCTGCTCCTTTTTCTTTGCGTGTGTCTAGCTACCTGCTTCTTTTCTCATTTCCTCTCTCCAGCTTATGCAACATGCACGTTTTGCTCTTCTTCCTTTTTTTTTGTTTATTAACTTCAAGAATTAGATTAAGAGGATGAAGAAAGAAAGAAAACTAATTTTGAGTTAAACTAGAATATTTCTCTCTCTTTTTTTAAAAAATAACAAGATTTAAGAAAAAAATAATAAAGAAAATTAACTCTCAAAAGTTGACTCTCTAATATTTTTGAATGATTGGAATAATTTAGAGAGAGATTTTAAATGATTTAAATAAGATTTTTTTATTTTGTTAAAATATAATCCTAAAAAAGATTAAATTCTATTTTTATATTTTTTATATTTTTTGATTATTTGTTATTAAATTTAAAAAATGCCCGAACAAAATACAGTGTTCACAATTAGCCTGAGTACGTGGCAATCCCATTACTAAGTCTATAGACACACTATCCCATTTCCACATTAGGATTTCTAAAGGTTGTAGCAACCTAGGTGGCTTCTGGTGTTTTATCTTGACTTTCTAACATGTCAAACACCTAGAAACGAACTTAGTCACATCACGCTTCATTCTGTGCCACCACCACTACTTCTTCATATCTTGGTACATCTTAATGGCACCAGGGTTGATTGTTAGCTTACTCCTGTGAGCTTCTGATAGGATAGTCCCTTTAATCTCCTTATTATCAGGAACACACATACAATCTTGATACAATACAAACCATTATTACTGAAGCCAAAGGTCATTGTTTGGTTCTCCTCAATGTCCTCCCAGATTTCTAACAAGTATTTATCTTCTAATTGTGCTTTTCTCAACTCCTTCTAGAACTCATTTATAATCAACATGACATTCAAGTTGTATGATGCGAAATCAGGAACATTTTTATGCTTATTAGAGAAATCCTCTAGCATCCTGTGCTCTTGCATCATCAAGAATGCTGTGTGTAGTGTCTTCTGGCTCAATGCATCAGCTATTACATTAGCCTTGCTAGGATAGTACTTTAACTCAAAATTATAGTCCTTTAAGAACTCCATCCATCTCTGCTGTCCCATATTCAACTCTTTTTGATCAACTAGATACTTGAGGCTTTTGTGGTCATTGTATACCTCAAACTGTGCACCATAAAGGTAATGTCTCTATATTTTAAGCACAAACACTACTGTCGCAAACTCAAGATCATGGGTAGGATAGTTTTCCTTATGTGGTCTTAACTGTCTTAAAGCATATGCCATAACTCTATCATCTT
Source organism: Prosopis cineraria (assembly GCF_029017545.1). NCBI lineage: Eukaryota > Viridiplantae > Streptophyta > Magnoliopsida > Fabales > Fabaceae > Prosopis > Prosopis cineraria. The sequence goes on from NW_026555335.1 coordinate 19,730,319, forward strand.
ACATTAGGACACATTTAAGACCCTTAAGTGAAGCGTCTGCATATACCATAAATGGCTAATTCAGATTTGAAATAGTTAACATAGGTGTAGTTGTCAATTTTTGTTTCAGCTTTTGGAAAGCCTCTTCATACTTGTCAATCCATAAGAAAGGCTGATATTTCTTTGTCAATTTAGTCAAAGCAGAAGCAATCTGGGAAAATCCCTGAATAAGTCGTCCATAATATCTTGCCAGACCTAAGAAACTTTGAATCTCTATCATAGAAGTTAGTTTTTCCCACCATAGAACCGCATCCACCTTATGAGGATCAACTACAATACCATTTACTGATACTACATGGCCTAAAAACTTCACCTCATGTAACCACAACTCACATTTGCTCAACTTCACATAAAGCTTCTTCTCTTTCAGAATTTACAACACAATCCATAGGTGCTTAGCATGTTCTTTCTCATTAACTAAATATATTAAGATATCATTAATGAAAACCACTATGAACTTGTCTAAGTAGGGCCTAAAGATTTGGTTCATGTAATCTATAAAGATTGTGGGTGCATTGTTAGTTCGAAAGGCATAATAAGAAACTTATAGTGCCCATATCTCATTCTAAAAGCAATCTTTAGCATATCATCCATTTTCACTCTTAACTTGTGATAGCCAAATCTCAAGTCAATCTTAGAGACTACTGCTACTCCAGCCAATTGATCCAACAAGTCATCGATTCAGGGTAACAGATACTTATTCTTAATTGTCACCTTGTTCAACTACCAATAGTCTATACACAATCTCATGCTACCATGTTTCTTCCTAACAAACAGAATAGATGAACCCTAAGGTGAAACACTAGGTCTAATCAACCCCTTCTCCAATAACTCCTCTAGCTGTTTCTTAAGCTCATTTAACTCTATTGGAGCCATCTGATATAGAGCCTTGAAGATTGGCTCAGTAACAGGTATTAAATCAATTGAGAATTTAATCTCTCTCTAGTAGCAATCCTTACACTTCGTTTACAAACACCTCAAGAAACTCATTGACAACTCTAATCTTGTCTAATGCTCCATCATACACTCCATGTACTGAGCAGAATACCATAAAGGCTTAACATCCTTCTTTCACTAATTTCTCCACTTGTACCACTGATAGGAACTTAGGAGTCTCCAGAGTAGTGGCAAGTACAGGCAGTGTAGTCTCATTATTTGCTATAGTTGCCATGTATACTTGTAATGAAGCTGTCTTTCTATTATAGTCTAACATTGCTCCATTAATAGATAACAAATCCATGCCAATTATCACATTAATTCCCAATATAGGCAAACAAATCAAGTTAATACTTATGACTATTTCACTAAATTTCAACTTTACTTTAAAGCAAGCTCGACTGGTTCTCACTGAAGCACCAGCCAATGTAGGCATATTCAACATGAAAGGCATCTTAACAACATGAAAACTTAGTCTTTTTGCACACTCATTGGAAAAAAATGAGTGAGTGGCACTAGAATCAAACAAGCAGAAATTTGTTGATTGCTTAAAGAAATCATACCTCGGATAAGTTTCGAGGAAGCTTTAGCCTTTTCCCTTATCATGGAAAACACACGACCAAGAATAGCAAACCTCTAATTAGTGTGAGTAGCATTCTTAAGACAATACCAAGTGATGTGCCCAACCTTGTGGCACTTAAAACATGTCCAGCACTTCCTAGTATGGTGTCTCCCACACTTGCTTCACTGTAGGGCTCTAATTAGTCCAGCTACCTAGGAGCAAAATCCTATCTCGAAGTTTGACTCTGGCCCCAAGAGTATCTAAGAACCTCTAGAATGCGAACCCTTCTAAAAGCTTCTCTTCTTACTACCATCGCTGTCCAATCCAGATGGTCCTAAGCTATATTTTGCTCTCCTGCTAATACTTCTAGTAGGACCTCTATATTAAGCTATATTATAGTCTCTTACCCCAACCATCTCTCCTCTGGCTGTCTCAGCCTCACAACCATGTCTGGCCACTGCTCTCAACTTATTGCACATGTCACTGTATGAGACAATATCGAAGGGTGCCAACTACTATCTGCAATCAGGCCGCATCTTCTCAAGTAATAGCTCAACCTTCTAGTACTCATCATCATGATTCCTCAAGTTTGTTGAGTATTTATACAACTCAAATTTCACTATAAATTCTTCTTCATTTATGTTTCCTTGTTGTAGTCGGTGGAACTTAGCCTCTTTCACAGCTCTGAAAGAGGCAGGAAAATAGTAGGAGAAGAACCTCCTCTTGAACTTACTCCATGTCAACTAAGACCTATCTGTCAGTCTCACACTCTCCCATCACTACTTGGTAGCATCCTCAAATAGGAAAGTAGCAAGTAATACCCGGTACTTAGACTTGCAGATCATAATAGAAAAGATCATCCCCAACTAATCTATTTACTTATCAGCCACTTTATTCTCCATGGAACCCTCAAATAATGAAGGATTCAACCTTAAGAACTTCTCCAAGGCTAAATCAATGGAGCTATCTTGCTCTCTTCCTTTAGGCCTCACTGGTTCAAGCTTTCTCAGTCTACTCTCTTTATAATAATCCTCCTTTTGTTAGTCAAGTATTTCCCTCTCGAGTCTCACTTCACCACGATCACCAACTCTTTTTACAAACTTGCTTGACTCTTTCGGTCTTTTCTTCAAAATCTCATCATGCTCATCAATTCTCTATTCAATCCTTTCCATCATACTTCTCAATTCAAGTAATATATTCTGATTGCCTATTATAGGTCTCGATTGCTCTCTAGCTTGACTCGAGCCTTGTCCCATCTCAACATGCTCACTAAGGACAATGTTCTCCTCCTGTACCAAGACTTCCCACACTTGTCTTGATATATTCACCGAAATGTTACCGGCCATATTTCTTATTTGCACCATTCTCCCCTTTTAAGCATGGAAGTTATCCTACAAAAGGAAGATAGTTAACACTAGTTCAAAGGGAAAAGAACATGTGTATAATGTTAATTGCCCATTTTTATATGTAAATGCACCATTCACAAGCAAAATCACACCTATTCACAAATCCATGGTCTAGTTCTCAGAAGTAGAGAAATTGATACCAAACTATAACCTCCCTAATTTTAAACCACAATTGACTCTAAATCATGGCAATCTAAGGATTAACCCTCAAATGATTACCATATTGTAAGTTTTATATAAGGAATTTCTCAAATTTTTGTCAAAGAAATCCAATCTCAAACATGATTTAATAAGTCTAAATCAGAGTTTTAAAAGGAAAGCAGAAGCATGAAAATCAAATAGGACCCAAAATAATGAGTTTTAAACCCAAACAAATTTTGTGCAAAAAGTGTCACGTGCGCTGTGGCTTATAGCATGTGCATCGCAGTGTGTCTTCTCTGTGCCATGCACTATGATGTGAGGCACCATGCACTGCAACATTATGTAAATTTTGACGGTATCAGTGTTGTCATTTGATAGCATAAGGCACAAACTTTTGACACATCCCAAATCTTCGTCCGACATCTAATTGAGGCAGTTTTGGTGTTTGCATGAAGTTTTCTCCCAACTCTAGTTAGCTAATGGCACCAGTTTCACACTCAAACTCATTTTCTATAAAAATTTAGACACCAAAACTATTTTGACCACTTTTTCACAAAATCTCACAAATAGGGTGTCCCAACTCAACCACGTGCTAATAGCTCATACCAACCATTCGACCACACTCAATGGACTCTTGTGGACTCGTGTAATACACCAAACACAATCAAAAACACTTATCTCATAAAATCACCACTCAACCCTGATTTTCACAAAACATAAAGAGGGAGGAAATGTTACACAAAATTAACAATTTCATTCTGAACTTCTTAAAATACATATGTTTTTACTTGTAGAAGTATTTTGGCCCTATCTATGGGTTTACAACTAAAACTCACTAACCTAAGGTATAAAATACAGTAGTTATACACAAAATCATGAAAATAATGCATAAATCATGTCAAAAAATCATAGTTGGCAATTACATTAACAAATACACATGATAGTAACAAAAGCGAGGTATATAGAGGATTACTCTCCAAATCCTAGGCCTCTCTATATTTTCCCGAGTCAGATCCAACGAGTTAGGTCTTAAAAATATTGAGAATTGAGGGGTGAGTACAACTACTTAGTAACCAAGTTTTACTTAACCCATACAATTGCATATTAATTGTAAATATATGCAATTAGGCAAATAAGCACGAATAATACATAACACTCGACCACAGTTCACAAAACTAATAACTTTGTGACTGGGCTTGCCAAAAATACTTTATCATGTTATTTACTAAAATATAACACAGGGTTGTAAAAATAACAACCATGCACCCTCAACACATGCCGGACCATAAAACTAACAACCATGTAGCCAGACTTATATGCATCATCATATGCCAACCTTATATCCTCTTGTTACTCTGACATAAAATCTATGACAATCACATGGCTACATCCTTCATGGACTAACCCAGCCTTCTACTTATGAGAAACTACTGGGCCAAGGTGAACTCACTCACTCATGTAATTTAGTTTCTCCCAATACTAATAACCATGGGGTGTCATACCTCTAATCTAGCCTCCTTATGAACTGGTGGAGACTAGTTAGGTTTGAGTCCCTTATAGAATAAGTGGGACAGTCTCAAATCAATCATGGGATAAGGGCTACCTCCTAATTCTAACGGTCAATGCCATGGCTAGTTCCTGATTCCAACAGTCACTGCTAGTACCACGTGGATTTTGACTAATCTACTCCTCTCCCTAGGTGAACTCTCACCAATGATTATGCTATGCATATTTCTCACATAATATGCATTTAACAATCAATTCATAATACATGAACTCACATAACTCAATACTCCACAATTTAACACATAATATATCACAATTCTCTACCTATAGTAATAAATCATATAATCAATTTTCATAAAACATCAATGATTAGTGCTAAGGCTAGTTCTTGATTCCAACGATCACTGCCAATACCATGTGGATTTCAACTAATCTACTCCTCTCCTTAGGCGAACTCCCACCAATGATCATGTTATGCACATTTCTCACATAATATGCATTTTAACAATCAACTCATAATACATAAACTCATATAACTCAATACTCCACAATTCAACACATAATATATCACAATTCTCTACCTATAGTAATAAATCATAATCAATTTTCATAAAGCATCGAGGGTGGCAAAATCAAGGTTTTCTTTCCAAAAGCCATTTCACAAATCAAGCACTTTGCCAATATGTATCATTAATTTAACTTATAATTCACATTTTGCAACACACAATTAACATTCAACTATAAAAATTAAGTTTCCTTCGATCACCTTAAACCTTTGAGAGGTCAAAGGTTTACCCCTCACTATACCAACTTTCTAAAGCTTCAACAAGCTCAAATGATACCAAAAATGAACCTCTCTACATCCATACCATAAGAATTTCATCATTATCTAACTCTTAAAGCTTTATCAACATATAACTTCACACAGTCTATGTTATCAACTCATTCACTACCCATAAATACCCAATAGGCTCATTAAATTCCATTAATGCACATTATCATTAACAACACCTAAAACCATCATTAATGTACATAAGCCTTCCCAACTACTATATTTATGTAAATTTTTGGATATTAAATGCTTCCATAGACCAACCACTTCTAAAATCATCAATTTGGTGTTCCAATATATTAAAACAACTCCCATTATACTTATTTTAGCTAATGGAATTGGACCTATACTCATATGGACCGAAAATCCATCTCCAACTCAAACTCTACCATAAATCATCATGAAATGAGGGAGAGAAAGGAAAAATGAGGCTTAGATTACTTATCTTGGGTTTTGGGATCTTTAAAATGTTAATAATGGAAGCCAATAAGTGTGCCCTAATAGAGCTCCAACGTTCTCTTTGTTTTCTCACACAGATGTAATCTGATTATCAAAAATTTTGCCTATATGCCAAGGCACACATTGCCCTCACTGACACATGGCATAGAGGAGCTCGTTACATTTAAATTTATCTCTGTGTGCTGTGGCAGACTAACCATGAGCTACACATGTGGCATAGAGAACAATTCTTCACTTTTTCTTCCTCTTTCCTTACTCGAGTAGCTCACCATCAATCCAAACCTACTTTTAGGGCTAAAATCATAATTATACCAAGTTAAGCCCCTTTAGCCATGCACCTTATTAACTTACTAATTACCCTGATTAGGTTAATAAACTAGGGTTAAATTTTCTTAGATGTTACACCTTAAAGCTTAATTGTTGAACTCCATACTAGTCACAAAACCTTAATTATGTAGTCGATAGCCCACTTTAACCTTTTCTTTTAGATGACAACACCTCAAAACCTCATGAATCAATTTCTCAACTAATGAAATTCAATAAAAATAGGGTTAAAATGAAGGGTAGGGTTGTGCAATACTTACCTAGCAAGTTACCAATCAAAACAGACTCCAAACTTCTATATATGGCTTGCCCTAATAGAGCTAAGCATCTCCACCCCTCTAGATGTATTTTTCACTCTTTCACTTCTAATTTCACGAGCTATTCATGTTAGTTTTAAGTGATTCCTAGACAATGCACCACGGTGCATGCTGCTTTCGCTATGGTGTGTGACACAATGAGTCTGACCTCACTTGTGCTCGCGCGTTATGCCTAGCATTATCATTCGACCCTTCAATCTTACCAATACAACATAAAATTAATGCAAACTATCAACTCAACATCTAACTCACTAATTACTAATTTACCCTTGATTAGTAACTAGTTTCTCATATTGAAATTCAGGATGTTACATGTGTTGTTTACACATCTAACATCTGATTAAAGTGATTTAAGTACCCACATGAAGCTTATAACGTGTTCTATCTAATGAAAATAGTTTGGATTCTATTGGATGGTCCGATCTAAAATTAGACACTCAAGTGTAAAAGGCTGCTTTTTCTTTCAAAACTCGTACCCTAAGTACTTACTTCTCATTCCTTATCCCATTTGACCACTCCAGGCTTTAAACTAAGTCCAAAAGGACCATATATACCTAATTGACATTTTAATCATACATATGACATCAATTTCCCATTTTGACCTCTCAATGCCATATTACACTACTTGTAGACTTATATGAGGAATACACAAACAATCATATATATATAGACTTGTTTCACATTTGGTCATCCGAGTCTCACATATGGGACTCTGTCTTACCATATAGTCAAGAATCATAAACATACTTGATTGTTCCAAATAGGGCTCCGTCTCACTATTTGTGTTAAGTTCTCATACATACATATAATTTCACATTCAATTCACATATTTATAAGTGAAACAAGTTACATAATAATAAAAACTTGCATGAATTGCATCTAAGCCTACCCACATACCTATGACTGGGGCATCCTCAGCGAGGTGTAATATCATATATATATATACAAGCGAGTTTTCAACCACAATTCATATACACATTCATATTTACATACACTTATGTATCCTACTTGGTGACTCAAATTCTAAATACAACTTCATACATTCATTCTACATAAATGGTAGTTATATCACTACTAAGTGAAGCTACTCTTTTCTTTCTTCCTTCCTCAGCCTTCTTGTGCTCTCTTCACCTATGTACAAAAATAATTGAGTGAGATATACATCCTAATAATTTGAATGTAACCTAAATATCAATTAGCAAGTAAAATCATAAACAAGAGATAAAGTAGCATTATTTTAGTAAAAGTAGTATAATATGCATATACAAGAATTCATCTATATGCATCCATCATACTCATGTTCATGCATTCTGGTTTCACCTAGGGAAGCAATCTTTATACTTGGACTAGGACTTCCAGTCTTTTATAAAATAGGGCCTACCATACCATATTTTAGACCAGGTATCCTCTTTACATATGGGTAGTCTACTAGGTTCTTCATGGCATAATCAAACTCTATGCTCGAGACCTTTAGGACTTTCTAGCCTTACACAGAGTAAGACCATAACCCTTTACCCTAGTCTAGGGTATATTCGTGAACCATTCCTTATCCTAGCTTTATTGTGGTAGAATCAAGCTCTATACTCAAGACCTTTAGGATCTCATAGGTCCTCCTAGCAGAGTCAAGCTCTATGCTCAAGACCTTCAAGACTTCAATATGTAACATCCTGAATTTTTAATTTTACATTAATAATTGATTAAGAAAAATGAATTAGTAAGTTAACAAAATATTAGGGTTTGGGATAATGAAGTATTGTATTGACTCATTAGGATGTTATATGAATAGATATTAGTAAAAGAATGAAGTCTTAAAGTAGAGCGTGTGAGTATAGTGAGGATTTTCCTCACTGTGCCATGCGTCGCGGCTAAAGACGTATGCATTATGGCATATGGTATAAAATTTTAATAAGTGAGTCATGTACTAGCTCTTGAAATAGAAGGAAAAAGAGGAAAAGATGGGTTATGCATGGAGAAGGAAAGGTTTTTCTACTTGGGCAAGTGATTTTGGGAGCAAGGATAACATTTCTGACCTATTACTTATTGGGTAAGTCTCGTACTGCCTTAATCTTTGATTTACCCTATTTTCTCTTAGTTTTAACTATTGAGAAACTAAACTCAAAGTTTTAAGGAGTTGATTTCTTACCTTATAGTAATAGAAAGGTCTTTTAGGACTAAAGTTGTACTTTATGATTGGTTTGAGTCAGAATGATAGAGCTTTAAAGCTTGAGGCTTAATTTGACCAAATCTAGAAGTGAGTAATGAGTAAAAATGTGATTGTGAGAAGGGTAGTACTAGTAGTGAGTGGTAATTGGTACTAAGGCGTGTGAGTAAGCATGAATAGGGGAAACAGTAGTATAAGATTCTTAAGGGTTGTAATTGGCACTTTTAGTCAATAGGGTAATTGACTCAAGGCGCCTCAATTGTGTAGATTCACATGTGTGACGTGTTGAGATCATGAAAAGGAGTAAGTAAGGTTAAGGAAAATATAAGTAACCTTTGTATCAAAAACAAGGGTTGAGGTAACCATATAGTTTATTATGTTGATTAGCTATTATAATTATGTAAAAGTAAATATGAAATTGTAAATTCGTTGTTTTATGAGTTTTAGGCATGATTAAGCATTGTAAATGGTTTTTAGCACGGAAAATATTTGTAAAATAAAAGTTGATGATTTCTAGCTATGTTTGATATATATATATTATATATGTATATTAGTTTAATTATGAAAAAGTGGTGAAATGTATGCGTGTAAAGCATGATTATAGGGGTGAAAGTTCACCCAAGATATATTTAGATGTGTGTGTAGAGATGTGAGTGAACAAATTCATATAATTGGGTTGGCACCATGGGGCATCCAGTAGTATAACATTATCTGAGCTGGTAGCATAGGTAATCTAATATAGCATTATATTAGGACTGTTACCATAAGACATTTAGGCAATCTAGTAACTCCCTAATTCCTGTTAGGGTGCGGTTAGGAGTCAATGATGCCTTTATCACAAGTGTAGAGAGGGAAACCATAGTCTGTAAGTAAGATAGATTACCTTTGGCCAGGTATTTCTACCACGAAAGTGTTCCCGAGTCAATGAATGCTTGATCTAATAGAGCCTATGGTTTTAGTGTCAGGGAAGTTTTGAGGATTGTTGGATAGATGATAATGCTAGTGTGTGAAAATGATTTATAAGAGAACAAGTTGTGAGTTAAGCTATGTTATGATAAATATATCTATTATACTTTAGTTTTTATTTCTTTGACATGGTTATTTATCTTAATAGACATCAAATGAACTCTATTTGTTACTAAGATTTTATTCTTACTCGTGGTTAGTTTTGGCACTAATAGTATAAAGGTAAAGGAAACGGGCTCAGAAGAGACTATTTGAAAAGCCCATTATAAGCTGGTGTAATGAATCTTAATGTATAGTAGTGGTAATGTATATAAGTTGCTATAGGGATGGTCATTATGTGCATGAACTTGTGAATTATAGATATGTGTGTGATTTTTGTTATCCTAGCCCACTATAGATATATGTATGTATATGGTGAAATTGACATTGTGGGTTAGAGAATGTCTATATATGTGTGTGGATAAACCATACTCGTGTTATGTGTAAAATTTAGCTGGTTGTGTGGAATGAACGAGAAATAAAGAAATTTATCCCAAATTTATATATTATGGGAAGTTGAAAGGCCAAACATGTGTATATGTGTGATAATATAATTTAAATTGTTCAATCAGGTGGTGTTTGTCCTTTTAGATATGGTCAAGGCCCTAGAAGTGGCCAATGACTAGTGGTTTTATTTGGAGATGCTCAAGTGGCAAATTTTGATTTAAAATAGTCAAAATGCACTTAGGTGTCTAAAATTTAATTAGAGTATTAGATTGAAACAAAACTAGTGTCAATGGTTAGATTTTGAAATAAGCTTCATATGAGCACTTAAATCACCCCAATAGGACAATGGATGTGAAAATGACACACTTCCAAAGTTCGTATCAAAATTTAAAATTTGATAGCAAATTCTGATATGTGCACCATAGCACATGTGTCAACGAAGGACCACATGCCGCAATGCATGGCATACAGTGTAACATCCTAAAACTTCAAATCTGGAAAAATGGATTAATTAAGGGATAAATTAGTTAAAAATATGATTAATTTATTTAATTATATTTTTAGGTGGCTAATGGATTTTTAGCTCATATTTGGCTCTAAATTAAGATAGGATGAAAGTCAGATTAAGTCAGGAGGTATTGTTGAGCTGTGGCTTGTGTGGTGTGCGCTACGGCACACGACACAGTCGGTAACTTAAATTTTCAGGAATCATCAGAAATGGACAGTTTTTGGGGTGAAAAACTTAGAGCACGAAGGGGAAAACTTTGGGCACTGCTAGGGCATCAATTTGGAAGGATTTTAAAGATCATTTAAGCTTTCAAACTCTTAGGTAAGTTTCCTACCCTTCTCCTCTACCTTTTCATCTCATTTTCCATGGGATTTGAAAGAGTGAGAATTTGGTTTGATTGGATTAAGCCATAAGTCAATGTTTTGAAGCTTTCTATTGATACTAAAGGTTTAATTTAGGTTTATTGATCTTGGATATGTAGTAATAGAAAGCTACTTTCTTGTTTAGTAGAAGTTGGTTCAAGCCCTCACTTGATCATAGGGTGTTAAAGTGTGATAAGTTGAGATATTGAGTTTTTTATTGTGATAGAGTTAGAAGGAGACTTGAAGGGATAATGTGAACAAATTTTAATCTTGATAAGTCTGTTTGTTAAGAATTTGAGTGAGAAGTGGGAGAATTGAGAGGTTATTATTAGCTAATGGTGCTTATGTTAATTGAAAATTAACATATAGTACTTGTTGATGTAGATTGTGGTGTGGGAAGACTTACCTTGACACAAGAAGAGAATTAGTACCACGGGTAACCCTTTTAGTAACAAAAGGGTTGAGGTAACTAGATAATTTGCATTGTTTATTACCTTGTATAAGTTATTCTCAAATTGCTTTTCTAAGATTTGTTGAGTATATATGCATAAATTCTTTAAAGGTTAACTGTTTTAGAGAAAGTGGAGTATTGGTTTGTAAAATTCTATAGTTTTGAAGTAAATGGTAAGATTTTGTTATATTTGTTTAGAAAGTTGTTTATGTATGGTCAAGTAGAGATATGTAGTGAAATGTGGCATATTAGAGGGTGGGAAGTCACCCTAGTGGAGATAGTGAAGATTTAAGTCCATATGGCATTGCTGGCACCTCAGGATGCTAGGTGTAGCACTTACTCTCCTTAGTGCCCAAAAATGGGTGTGGTGTTGGAGACTTACTCTCCTTAGTACCCAAAAGGGTGCGGAGTTGGAGACTATGCTTCTTAGCATCCATAAGATGCAGTGTTAGAGTAATGACACCCCAATTACTTGTAATAGGGGGAATCAGTAGTTCGGAAGTAGTTTAGGACACCTTGGCCAGGTAGTCCAACCATGGATGGTAAGCTTGGGGACCATACATGTGGTTTTAGTTCTGTGAAATAGCCTACTGGTTTGGTCGGGAGTATTGGAGGACCGGATGGTTAGGGATCATGCATGCAAATTTGTGGTGATCTTATATAATGTGATTATGTCACTTATTTTAATGCTTGTTTATAACTTGGCTTGTTAATCAATTAGTTACTGAGATTTTTATCTCACCCCGTGGATTATCATTTTACAGGTTCTACCTCTGAGATCAGGCAGGGAAAGGAATTGGGCAAGGACTAGTAGATTTGCTACATTGAATAGTAATGCTCGATTTTAGTTTGAGTGGTGTACATAAACTTGTTATATGATATTATATGTTGCCAACTAGGAATGCATATCATTTTGATTGGTTGCACTTGTTTCATACTATGTTGTGTATTTTAGCCCAATATTGTATATGAGGTAAATATATGTTAATTTTTGTGGTGATGGGCTAAAATACTAATGCAAGTGTAAGGAATGTTTTATCTATGTGGTGACAATGTATTGGTAGTATATTATGTAGACATAGAGGCCAAATAGTGCTTGTAGTGTTAATTGTATACTTTGGTCATATTGGGTGAAATGGCTAAAATTTTGTGTTTGGTGTGTTTTTGCTTGTTTGATTGGTCATTCAAGTGTATTTTAGTCTATTGGACTTGGTTTAAGCCTCACAATGTGTTAATGGTATTAGTTATGAGTTTTGGGTACTTGGATGGTTGAAAATTTCTTTAAAAAACTAACTTTTACATCTAAGTATCTAAAATTCTCATACGGTGTCGGATCGTAATGAAACTTATACCATTAGTTAGCTTATTGAATAAGCTTCATGTGGGCACTTGAATCACTCCAATCAGATATTGGATGTGAAAATGGCGTGGGTTTGAATTTCATCTAGAAAAGCTATCATGACAGCATTGCTGTCATGGACAGGTGCACCGCGGTGCATTTTGCAGAAGCCGCAGCATGCGGTATAGTGAGAAAACATGGCATTCTGTGCCATATGCCGCAGCATATAGACCACGAGCCACAGCACATGGACCAAAATACTCAAAAATGATATTTTTGGCCCTGTTTTGAAGTGGTTTGCTTCCCAAAACTTTTCCATGCTTCCAATACCTTTATGAATCATTAAGTTTGAGCTTAAACTATCAATTTTAAGGGGTTTTATGGGATCCCAAATATTCCACAATTATTTTTAAAAGATTATTAATTTAAACCCTTATATGGATAACATAAGATTAGGAGAAAATTCTTGCTCTTAATTATGATTGTTTGTTGTGATTGTGTGGTGAATTTTAGTAATGTCAAGGTGGACATTACAGTTTGGCATCAGTTTCTCAAGTTCTGAGATCTGGTTGTGGTGATGTGTCTATTGCATTCATTCTTATTAGTTGGCAACTTTATGTACACAACTCTTTCCCTTTATCTCATTTCCTTTACTTCCCACTAATTTCCCTTTTCTACTTGGTTTCTTCCTTAGGAGGGGAGAAAAATGGTTAGAAGAAGCATCCAAAATGCTAGTAATTTACTGGAGAATGATGGACCTATACCAGAGGTACAACTAGAGATATAAGTAGAACAACAACAAAGGCCCTAGGGTAATGATGCAATTCTTGAAGAATTGTGGGATATAATGAGGAATATTCAGAGAACTATTCAAGACCACAATGTTCTACTCCAGAATAAAAGTTGTGAGGAGGAACAAAGAAGACAAGAGGAAGCTCATGAGAGCAGATTGGAACCATCTCATGGTTCTGGTAGTAGACCTGGATCGTCTGGGACGAGAGTGGATGGAGATGTTCAAGGGATGGCTATTGATCGAGTATGGAAGACTTTCTCTTGGTTTAACTCTCTAACCTTTAATGGAACTATGAAGGAAGGAGAAGCGGAGAAATAGATAGAGAGAGTTCAAACCATCTTTGAGGTAGTATAGTGCTCTATAGAATAGAAGGTGATCATAGCCATAGTGTATCTGGTTGAAGATACTAAACATTAGTGGAATTCTACAAGACCAGTAGATAGACACCAGCTAACATGGGAACAATTCACGAAAATGTTCTTTGATCATCATTTTCCTCCATCATTTAGAGATGAGAAGGAGGCTAAGTTTCATGCATTTCGACAGGGAGACCTTGATGAGGAAGCATTCATTCATAAGTTTAATCAGCTATCAAAGTTTTCTACTTATATGAATGAGACCAATGATAGTAAGTGGAAGGCCAAGAGGCTTTTGGAAAAGATAAGGCTTGAATATAGACAGCAAATTGCTCTACTAGGAGTAACCATATACGCTGACATGTGTAATCAGCTCTGAATTGCAGTAAGAAGGGGTCAAGAAGTAGAAGCAGAAAAGAGATGAGATAGTCATGGGAGGTTCTTGTCCTCCTTAGGCCCTTCGGGTGGAGTCTCTAAGAAGACGGGTTATGGCTCGAGCAATTTTACAGCAATGGGAAAGAAGAGTTTTGTTAGAGTATCAGACTCAGGGAACATTTCAAAGGGGTAGCTTTAGTAGTTCTGGCGTTCCACAACCATTCCAACAAGCTTTTAATATGCCTCCCCTGACCTTGAGTATAGCTCGACCACCACCGTGTACTTAGTGTGGGTGGTCACATCCTGGGAGGTGCTAGGCATGTTTTAAATGTGGGAAACCTGGCCATCTAGCAAGACAATGCCCTGAGGAAAGAGTGGAGATGGCAGAGCAGAGATCTACTATTTCAGGACGAGTCTACACACTATCTTAGGAGGAGGTAAGAGCATCATTGATTTGATAAAAGGTATTATTTCTATTTGCAAGCAGAAAATTAAAGCATTATTTGATTCTAGTAATACATATTCGTTTATTTCATATGAATGTGTAGAGAGGTTGGGACTTCCTTTGCATGAATTGCCTTATGTGATTAAAGTGTCTACACCATTTAGGTCATCTAATATGACTAGCAAAGCATGTTTGAATATAGAAGTGAGGTTTGAAAATCATTCAACCATTCTAGATTTGATTTGGATTCCTATGAAGGGTTTGAACGTGATTATCGGTATGGATTGGTTGATGGCAAATAAGGCCAACTTAGACTGTGCTAGGAAGATAGTTTTGTTAGCAGTACATACTACACCAGCTAATATTCCTAGTGAGTCTAAGTTCTTATCAGTGGTGTAAGCAGAGATATTGATGCAACAAGGGTATATGGCTTATAGGTTTTCTTCTCAGTGTATGGGGTTTACGATAGAAGTATTGATAAGATTGGGATAGTGAATGAATTCCTTGAGGTATTTACATATGATATGTCTAGTTTGCCTCCAGAAAGGAAAGTAGAATTCACCATAGACCTAGTGCCAGGAACTGAACCAATCTCAAAGGCACCCTACCGGATGTCACCAATGGAGTTAGTTGAGTTAAAGAAGCAGATAGAGGAGTTACTTGAAAAAGAATTTATTAGACCTAGTGTGTCACGTTGGGGATCACCTGTGCTATTTGTTAAGAAGAAGGACGGTAGCTTATGGCTCTATATTGATTATAGATAGTTGAATAAGGTAATGGTGAAGAACAAATATCCTTTACTAAGGATTGATAATTTATTAGATCAATTGGTGGAAGCTTCGATGTTCTCAAAAATTAACCTGAGGTCAAGATACCATCAATTGAGAGTGTGCTTGGAGGATGTGCCTAAGATGGCTTTTCGTACTAGATATGGGCATTATAAGTTCCTAGTCATGCCATTTAAGTTAACAAATGCACCTACGATTTTCATGGACTACATGAACTGCATATTTAGGCCTTACCTGGATCAGTTTGTAGTGGTATTCATTGATGACATTTTGATATATTCTGAAAATGAGGAACAGCATGCGAAGCATTTGAGGATTGTGCTACAAATTTTGAAGGACAATAAGCTCTATGCCAAGCTTAGCAAGTATGAGTTCTAGCTACGAGAGGTCCGATTTCTAGGACATGTTATGTCAGTGGAAAGGATTGTGGTGGATTCGCATAAAGTAGATGCAGTATTGAATAGGAAAGACCTAGTTCTGTGACTGAAATATGGATTTTTTTGGGATTGGCTAGATATTATCATAGATTTATCTAGGGTTTCTCTCAGATAGCTTCATCATTGACTAGGTTGACCCAAAAAGATCAGCCATTCATTTGGGATGACAAGTACGAGATCGCATTTCAAAAGTTGAAGGAGAAGCTGGTTACGGCATCGGTGTTGATTATTCTTAATCCATGATTGCCATACGAAGTGTATACAGATGCATTTCTAAAGGGTCTAGGATGTGTGTTGATGCAAGATGAGCGGGTAGTGGCTTATGCCTCTAGATAGCTCAGGCCATATAAAGAAAATTACCTTACTCATGACTTAGAGCTTGCTGCAGTTGTGTTTGCATAAAAGATTTGGCGGCATTATTTGTATGGAGCAGTGTTTAGTGTTTTCAGTGACCATAAGAGTTTGAAATACTTAGTGGATCAGAAGGAAATTAATATGAGGTAGAGAAGGTGGATGGAGTTCTTAAAGGACTATAGCTTCGAAATTAAATACCATCTGAGGAAAGAAAATGTGGTTGCAGATGCCTTAAGTCGAAAGTCATTGCATGTCGCTTATCTAATGGTGCAAGAGCACAAATTGCTGGAATCCTACTTGGATATTTAGCATGGCTCACCGAAATTTACTTCGTGTAGCCTACATTTTACAGAGATTACCAATGAGTTTTGGAGAGAGTTAAGGACAGCACAGCTTAAGGATGAGTATCTATTAAAAATTCATGAAGATGTGGAGGAAAGGTGAACCACAGACTTTGGGTTTAGTGATTGAAGTATTGGAGGACCGGATGGTTAGGGATCATGCATGCAAATTTGTGGTGATCTTATATGATGTGATTATGTCACTTATTTTAATACTTGTTTATAACTTGGCTTGTTAATCAATAATGTAGATTATCTTAGTTACTGAGATTTTTATCTCACTCCATGGTTATCATTTTACAGGTTCTACCTCTGAGACTGAGCAGGGAAAGGAATTGGGTAAGGACTAGTAGATTTTCTACATCATAAATAGTAATGCCTGATTTTGGTTTGAGTGGTGTACATAAACTTGTTATATGATATTATATGTTGCCAACTAGGAATGCATATCATTTTGATTGGTTGTACTTGTTTCATACTATGTTGTATATTTTAGCCCAATATTGTATATAAGGTGAATATGTGGTAATTTTTGTGGTGATGGGCTAAAATGCTAATACAAGTGCAAGGAATGTTTTATCTATGTGGTGACAATGTATTGGTAGTGTATTATGTGGACATAGAGGCCAAATAGTGCTTGTAGTGTTAATTGTGTACTTTAATCATATTGGGTGAAATGGCCATTGAGTGGCTAAATTTTGTGTTTGGTGTGTTTTTGTGTGTTTGATTGGTCATTCAAGTGTATTTTAGTCTATTGGACTTGGTTTAAGCCTCACAATGGGTTAATGGTATTAGTTATGAGTTTTGGGTACTTGGATGGTTGAAAATTTCTTTGAAAAACTAACTTTTACATCTGAGTGTGTAAAATTCTCATATGGTATCGGATCGTAACAAACCTTATACCATTAGTTATCTTATTGAATAAGCTTTGCGTGGGTACTTAAATCACTCCAATCGGACATCGAATGTGAAAATGGCACGCGTTCAAAGTTCATCCAGAAAAGCTATCACGACAGCATTACTGTCATGGATAGGTGCGCCGTAGCGCAGTTCGCGCAAGCCGCGGCACACGGTATAGTGAGAAAACATGGCATTCTGTGCCACATGCCGTGGTACATAGACCACGAGCCGTGGCGCATGGACTAAAACACTTAAAAATGACATTTTTGGCCTTGTTTTGAAGTGGTTTGCTTCCCAAAACTTTTCTATGCTTCCAATACCTTTATAAATCATCAAGTTTGAGCTCAAACTATCAATTTTAAGGATTTTTTATGGGATCCCAATTATTCCACAATTATTTTTAAAATATTATTAATTTAAACCCTTATATGGATAATATGAGATTAGGAGCAAATCCTTGCTCCTAAGTATGATTGTTTGTTATGATTTTATGATGAATTTTGGTAATGTTAGTGGACATTACATATAGCATGCAACTGTAGCCTCTGTACCATATCCTACAGTGTATAGGCCCTATTTTAGCTTGAGTTAGTTGAATTGAATATGTTTTCTTACTAGCTTTGAGGTACTGAGGCATGGTGCTTCTGCTGTGTTGTATTTTGCAACTCAAGTAATTTGTGACGGTTTTAGAAATGTTTATCTTAGGATCCTAAGTTTTTAAAAATAACTAATCTTATAATGATTAGTAGATTGCATTGAGAATTGTATGGAAATGTCAATAAGAGCATTACAATTCATTGGCATCAATTTCTGGAGTTTTGAGAGATGGTCACTTTGATTGTTGCATTCATCCTAGATCTTAGCAACTTATATATTGTTTATTACACCATTCTTTTCCTTTTGCTTAACCTTATTTACTTTCATCCTTAGGAGGGGAGAAAATGAGAAGAAGAGGTACTTGGGCTTTAAGAAGTACTCGATTATTGTGGCATCCAGTTGAGGATGAGCCTGTGCTAGAGGTTCAATTGGATGAGCCCCAACAAGCCAACAGAAGGGATGGTTTGTTAGAAGAGTTAAGAGACATGATGATTGATATTAGACAAACAATACGAGATCATGGCGTGCTACTGAGGGGTAGAGAGCAGGCAGATAAAAGAAAGGATCAAGATAGATTAGTACTGGAGGAAGCTTATAGCCTACCTGAGTTGCCTTAAGTTTTGAGTAGTAGACAGATTATAGAAGTTGTTGCTAACCCATCTATTAATTGAGCTTGAAAGACTTTTGTAAGGTTTGGTCCACTAATATTCAATGGTAGTATGAAAGAGGGTGAGGCTGAGTAATAGATTGAGTACCTTAAGACCATATTCGAGGTAGAGACTTGTACATCAGAGAAGAATGTGGTTTTAGCTATGATTTAATTAGTCAGAGCAACCAACAGATGGTAGGACTTAGTTAAGCCATTTGATAGTGTGAAGTATTCCTGAGAAGATTTCAAGAGGGTGTTCTTTGATTACTATTTCCTGATGTCTTTTCATATTGAGAAAGAGGAAGAGTCCACTCGTTTAGATAAGGGGATCTAAATGAGGAAGAGTTTATAAAAAGATTCGAGATCTGTTAGTCTATTTTACATATCTATAACACCATAATGACATGCAATAGAAAGTTGAGCGGTTACTAGAGAAAATACATCTAGAATATCAATAGTAGATTGCTCTGTTTGATATTACTACCCATGAAGAGATATGCCATGAGTTAAGAATGGTTGTGAGAAGAGGCAAAGAAGCTGAGGCTAAAAAGAAGAGAGATAGTATGGGAAGATTCACTTCTTCCTTGGGTCCATTGTGTGTTGTTTTGAAGAGGCCCATATATAATTCAAGCAGTTCTAGAGCTTCGAAAAAGAGGTTTTGTTACAAGTTCTCAAACCTGATCAGTTCAGAGGGTTTCTGCATAGAGGAATGTTATAGTCAGGATTAGGCCTTCACAACCTTTAAGACCGCTTCTAATGTGCCAACTTCTACTTTTAGCATTGGGAGATTACCTTAGTATAATATCTATGATAGATTTCATGTGGGCAAGTACTGGTCTTGTCTTAAGCGTGGAAAGTTAAGTCATATTGCCAAGTATTATCCTGAAGGTGGAGTAGAGCAACAAAGCATTTGTTAACTATTTTAAGATGAGTATTCACAATGATGCAAGAAGAGGCTAGGGTATCTCTAAACCTGATTAAAGGTATAATCTCTGTCTATAGTAATAAAATAGAAGCACTATTTGACTCTGGAGCTACACATTCTTTCATTTCAGAAGAATGTATAGATAGACTAAAATTAGAGTTGAAAGAGTTACTTGTGTTAATCAAAGTGACAACAACTTTAGGATCCTCGAGTATTACTAATAGAGCTTGTTAGAGAGTTGAGATTATGTTTAAGGATTGGGTATCTATAATTGATTTAATCTACATTCCCATAAAAGATATTGATGTAATTATAGGTATAGATTGGCCAACAACTAACAATGCTATACTAGACTATGCTAGGAAGCTAGTGTCTTTGCCAGTGTTGATGGTAGGAACTAGTTCTACTAAGCAGGTCAGATTTTTGTTAGTTGTACAAGCTGAGAAGTTGACCAAGCAGGGATGTCGAACATATATAGTGATTTGTGCAGCTAGTAGCATGTATGATGGGGGTATTGAAAAGATTGGAGTAGTAAGTGAATTTCCTAAGGTATTATTTGAAAAGATGTTTAGATTACCTTCGAAAAGGGAAGTTAAATTTTCTATAGATTTGGTTCTTGGTACTAAACCAATTTCTAAAGCTCCATATCGAATGTCTCCCTCAGAGTTAAATGAGTTGAAGAAGCAAATTGAATATCTGCTTAATAAAGGGTTTATTAGACTGAATGTGTTACCTTAAGGATCACCGGTGTTATTTGTGAAAAGGAAAGACGGCAGTTTAAGGGTATGCATCGACTATCGACAGTTGAACAAGGTAATAGTAAAGAATACGTACCCTTTACCTAGGATCGATGATCTGCTATATCAGTTGTCTGGAGCCTCAGTCTTTTCTAAGATTGACTTGAGGTTAGGGTATTATTAGTTGAGAGTTTATGCAAAAGACACACCCAACCCAAGATGGCCTTTAGGATGTGGTATGGGCACTATGAGTTTTTGGTCATGCCATTTGGTCTGACTAACGCACTTATAATTTTCATGGACTACATGAATCATATTTTCAGGCCATATTGATAGGAAATTAGTCGCTTATCTTCAAAATTACACTAAAGCTAACCCTAATGCAATATAGGGCCAACCCTAGGTCATCTCCCAAGGAATGGTTTTAAGTCTAATTGAAAGTTATCTAGTGAAATAAATCAACCAAAGTTTGTAGGAATTTAGTTATCTATCTAATTATCTAAACTAATTACCTAATATGCAAGTAATTAAAATGCTAGTGAAAGTGAGTGAAATGAACTTCCCTTTTTACAATAATGGAACCCTAGAGATTAGTTGATTTTGGACTCATTATCTTCTCATGATTAGGCTAAGTTTAGCTTCCCTTTCCTCTTGACTAAAGCTGTCATGACTTAAGAAAATTATCCTAAGCCAATTAACCTAATTAGCTAACCTCCCTAGATCTTAGATTAAAGTCCCTAGTTCAATTAACCAATTGGTGAAGACATTAGCCAAGTGATTCATTCAAAATCCTCTCTCAACAGCCATGGTCAAACACATAAATTGAGCAACCACAAGATTATGTCAAGCTACTCAACAACACAAGCATTAACACCACAAGATTATGCAATATTAACACAAGAAATTCACTAATTGAAAAACACAAGATTATGTGCCAAACAAAGAGTGGCAAAATTCAGTCATGGCTGTCCAAGGAAGAAATTAAATGAAACAATCCTCTCTCTTTACATCAACATCAAATTCAAATTAGAATTTATAAGCTAAGATGATTAAACCCTAGATTAAGGAATCTAACCATCTAGTAAAAAGAGAAGAGGATAGGAAACAAAAGAACTTAGCCAATTTGAAGCTCAAGACTCATCCTCCATCTTCATCTCTCTAGGATTCCACAAAGAAACTTAGCCAATCTTCATCTTCAAGAACCCTAGTGATTGCTTGTGAAGGCCAAACTCTATAGCTCTTGAATGATGAAAATGAGCTTCAATCCTTGTGAAAATGGAAGGGATGGAACAAAAATGAAGAGAGGAGAAGAATGGTATGAGTTTTGTGGAGGTTTGGTGGCTGAAAATGGAGGTTAGGGTGCTGGAAAATGAAGAACAAAAAAGAGAAAATGAAGAACACTATGAACAAGAGAGAGAGAATGTGGAAGATGAATGAGATATATGTTGGATCCCATTTGGGACTTAAAATGGCGTGCTCCTTGGTGTCTCCCATCAGCTGAAGCTTAATTAAAATAAGGAAAAAGAAATTAAAATGTAAATGGGAGCCTTGTCACACTTGCAAGGTGGCAACTTCCTATTGGTTTGTAGATGATTCCAATGTGTGCCTAATTTCCCATGTGTCATCCACATCATTTTAGCTGATCTAATCCCTCAAAATAATCATAATTCACGTGCAAACCATCAGCCATTGTCCTCAAGGAGTGTTGACCTCAATTGCCCAATTGATGCACAAGTCACATGCCACCTATGTCACATAAATCACATAATTCAATTAAATAGCATATGATATAATAAAATCTAATTCATGTCCAGAATTAAATTCATAATTAGAAGGGAGAATTTATTAAATTAATCAAGTTTCAGGCTGCACAAAATTATATAAAAATTTTCACACAAAGGCAAACCAAAAACTAGGACAAACTAAGACACTTAAGAAAGTGTTGACTTTTTTATTTAATTACTCCCAAACTAAAATGAATTTTAAAAATATAATTTCACCATTCATCAACTGGACATAAAATGCACTTTGTCAATTTTTCTTGTACATTTTCTCAAAAGTTCATTTTTTGGACCAAAATGCCCCTAGTGCACTGATATTAGAAACTTAGGCAAAGTTCCAAATCTAATGCAATGTGTGCACTTGAAGGTGATATAAATAATGATCCTATTAATAAAAGTGGTCCTAATTGACAAATAATTCCCCCACACTTAGCTTTTGCACTCCGGGCAAAATCAAGTGAAAAAGGTCCCAAAAGAAACTATAAGACAAAGAAATAAGAGAAAAATTGTTTCAAGTCACTAAAATACTAGCTCATGAACTTCTACAAATTATCAATCAATGTGGCAATAATTACGAAAGAATTATGCACATCACAAACAAACCCTTACCAAGAATCAATGTCAAAGAGTAAGCCTCTCTAGGTTAAGTGTTTGCTCTCATCACTCAAAGTGTATAAGGTATTAAATTTCACTCAAAATTTCTTAGGATAAACCCTACTATGAATTTGTAACCCTTCTACATTCTCCATCACTAAATAGCACTTGCAATCAAGAATCAAATGGACTTTATTAGGTTGTGATATAGGTAATGAAAGGATGTCTAAGAAATGCATGTATATATAAAAAAAATAGGGTTAGCATCAAAATAATGCTAAATCAAGATATATCCCCTTAATATGCAAAGCATAACCTAACTCAATTGAGTGAACACATTAACACAATGATGATGGAAAGAAATGATAAGAAATAATAAAACAAATGGAATGGATGAGCTAGGCAACTTTTTATTTTTATTTTTATTTTTTTTTTTCTTTCTTTTCTTTTTTTTCTTCTTTTTTTTATTTTCTAGCAACTTTATTTCTTTTCTTTTTGAATATATTTTTTTTTCAAATCTATCTTTGTTGTTTTTTTTTTGGTTGCCCCTAACTTTTGAAAACAATAGAAGTAATGGATAGAGAAATGATAATAGGCATCCACTCATTTGATCTAGGACATGCAATGAATATTAAAAAGACATATAAAAGTGTAACATGCATTCCTTGGGGAAAAATAGGGTGAATATTTTTTTTTTTAGGAATCAAACCAAAGGCTCAAAGTGGCTAACAAAGGATAATAAATAATAATAGGTTGGCTATTTGGCTCTTGGCTATTTTTTATGAATGCCATCTCTCATCTCCTATCAAACAAGTGCAAGATATATGGTCTTAATTAAGAAGTGAAACAAATTCTAGAGGGTAACATCACTAAGGAATTAATCACACATGAGTGTTTAGCCTCTTCCATGAATGGGTAATATGCCACTCTAATCCATTAATTCAAGGTAAAAGAATGTTCACTTCACACCTATTCAATCCTAAAAATTACCACATCTCAAGAATCAAAATATCCATTCAAGAGCTAGGTAATTAAGTAACCTCAAACAAAACAAAACAAAGAAAAAAAAATTTTTTTTTGAATTTTTTTTTTGCAAAACCAAACAAACCAAACAAACAAAACAAAATGTTTATTTCTCTCCCCCACACTTAAATCATGCATTGTCCTCAATGTATGTATAGACTAGTGATAAAATAAGTGAGATCAATAATGAATGCATAACAAAAGTGTGGTGCAGATTTTTTTTTTTTAAAACTAAAACACAAAACAAAGAAGTCAAATAAAGCAAATAAACTCTAATTTTCCTACTAGGTTCATCTCCCCCACACTTGAACTATACCTATCATTAAATATATCAATTAAAGGAAGGTAAAAGCTCAAGGTTAGAGAGATACAACCTTATCATGGTGGTTCAAAAACATGTTGAGAGAAGTCCTCCTCCTTTTGAAGTGATTTGGCATCTTTGTAGAGCTTGCATAGGTGACCATTGATTTGCATAGTGGAACCCGTGGCTTTATTCAAGAGTTGCAAAACCCCATAGGGAAACACCTTGGTCACTAGATATGGTCCCTCCCACTTAGACTTCAACTTGGCATGCTTATGAATAAACCTTGTTTGGAACA
Source organism: Prosopis cineraria (assembly GCF_029017545.1). Classification (NCBI taxonomy): domain Eukaryota; kingdom Viridiplantae; phylum Streptophyta; class Magnoliopsida; order Fabales; family Fabaceae; genus Prosopis; species Prosopis cineraria. The sequence continues at coordinate 19,754,808 of NW_026555335.1, forward strand.
AGAGGACTTGATCTCCTTCTTGGAACTTTTTCCTCAAGATTAGCTTGTCATGAAGGATCCTTGTTTTCTCCTTATAGATTCTAGAAGACTCATAGGCATCCAACCTAAGCTCCTCAAGTTCTTGCATTTGAAGAAATCTCTCCTTAGCCGAAAGATGGAAATCCAAGTTTAGTTTCTTGATGGCCCAATAGGCCCTATGCTCTATCTCCACAGGGAGGTGGCAAGCCTTTCCATACACCAATCGAAAAGGAGACATGCCAATGGGAGTCTTATAAGCGGTCCGATAAGCCCACAAAGCATCCTCCAAGTGTAAAGACCAATCCTTCCTATTTGTGTTCACCACCTTGGTTAGGATTTTCTTGACTTCTCTATTTGATACTTCGGCTTGGCCATTAGTTTGGGGATGATATGGTGTAGAGATTTTGTGATGCACCCCATATTTAGCCAAGAGAGCCTTCATCATCTTATTGCAAAAGTGGGATCCTTGGTCACTTACCAAGGCCTTAGGAACTCCATACCTACAAAAAATATTAGATTTGAGAAACTTCAAAACAATCTTAGCATCACAAGTTCTAGTAGGAATGGCTTCAATCCACTTTGAAACATAATCAACACCAAGTAATATGTACTCAAAACTAAAGGATGGTGGAAAGGGACCCATGAAGTCAATGCCCCAAACATCAAAAATCTCACAAAATAAAATGGGTTGTTGAGGCATTTCATGTCTCTTACCCCAACTACTAACCTTTTGACATTTCAAGCATGCTTTACAAAATTCATAAGAGTCTTTAAACAAGCTAGGCCAATACAATCCACAATCTAAAACCTTCCTAGCTGTTTTATTTGAGCTAAAATGACCACCACATGCATGAGAGTGACAAAATTCAAGAACAGAAGGCACATCAACATCATCAACACCTCCTAATCACTTTATCACTACAAATCTTCCACATCAAAGGTGGTTCCCAAATGTAAAATCTAGACTCTCTTTTCAATTTTTCAATGGCAAAACGTGAAGCACAAGGAGGCAAGACTCTACACTCAATATAGTTAGCAAAAGAGGCATACCATGGAGGCTTAGATGAAATGGCACACAATGCCTCATCAGGAAATGAATCACAAGGAATAGTAGGGTTAGAGTTTACCATAGTAGCTTTTAAATGAGGTAGTCTAGACAAATGATCCGCTACTTGATTGGTAGAACCACTCCTATCCCTTATCTCCACATCAAATTCTTGCATTAAGATCACCCATCGAATCAAGCGAGGCTTAGAATCTGTCTTCTTAAACAAGTACCTCACAGCAGCATGGTCAGTGTACACAACAACTTTAGAGTTAAGAAGATATGATCTAAATTTATCAAGTGCAAAAACAATAGCAAACAACTCTTTCTCAGTTGTGGTGTAATTAACCTGAGCTGAATCTAAGGGTCCTAGATGCATAAGCAATCACATATGATAACTTGCCCTCTCTTTGACCAAGCATAGCTCCCACAGCAAAATTAGAAGCATCACATGACAACTCAAAAGGCAAAGACCAATTTGGGGCTTTAAGAATAGGAGGGGAAATGAGCATGCTTTTCAAAGTGTCAAAACTCCTTTTGCAAGCATCATCAAAAACAAAATCAACATCTTTTTGTAAGAGTTTAGACATAGGCAAAGCAATTTCACTAAACCCCTTTATAAATCTCCTATAAAAGCCTGCATGTCCCAAAAATGATCTCAAATCTTTCAAACAAACAGGATATGGCAAGAGACATCACATCTACTTTGGCCTTATCCACCTCTATGCCATTGGAAGAAATCAAATGGCCTAAAACAATTCCTTTATCTACCATGAAATGGCATTTTTCAAAGTTAAGCACAAGCTTCTTTTCAATGCACCTACCAAGCACTTTATCTAAAGAATGCAAGCATGAATCAAAGGACTCACCATACCAGTAAAATCATCCATAAAGACTTCCATGCAATGTTCAATAAAATCACAAAATATGGACATCATGCATCTTTGAAAAGTACCAGGTGCATTGCAAAGACCAAAAGGCATCCTCCTATAGGCAAATGTACCAAAGGGGCATGTAAAGGTAGTCTTATCTTGGTCACTAGGAGCTATGGGAATCTGAAAATACCCACTAAACCCATCTAGGAAGCAATAATGGGACTTGAAGCCAATCTCTCAAGCATTTGATCAATAAAAGGCAAAGGAAAATGGTCCTTCCTAGTCACATTATTGAGCTTCCTATAGTCTATGCACACTCTCCAAGCATTTTGAACTCTAGTTGGAACAAGCTCTCCTTTCTCATTTTTTACCACAGTAATCCCCCCTTTCTTAGGTACAACTTGGGTTGGAGACACCCACTCACTGTCAGCTATAGGATAGATGATCCCAGCACTAAGTAGCTTAACAACCTCTTTCTTTACCACATCTAAAATCAATGGGTTAAGTCTCCTTTGTGGTTGCCTAATGGGCTTAGCATTGTCCTCAAGAAAAATTTATGTGTGCACACAATAGGGTCAATACCAGGAATGTCAGCCAAAGTCCAACCAATAGCATGTATGTTCTTTCTCAACACATCAAGTAATGCATTTTCTTCCTCAAGAGATAAAGAGTTAGAAATTATTACCGGAAGCTTCTCATTCTCAATGAGATATGCATACTTGAGATTGGATGGTAAAGGCTTCAACTCCAAGGTAGGTGGCTCTACACAAGAGGGAATGAGCTTCTTCAAGTCTAATTTGGTGGAATATTCCATGGTACTATCTTGTCTTTTAGGCTTCTCACTTGTTTTTGATTTCTCCTCTTCTTTTCTTACACAGCCTCCCCCTTTTCTTGCAACTTGTCCTCAAGTGCTTGGACTTGAGCCACACGGCCTGACATGTGAAAGTGTAGAATTTTCCTCCAATAGCTTGGGAATCCTAAGAACATCAAGCTCGAGTGGAGAAAAACTCATAGATTCGGCCTTAATGGCTTTAGTACCTACAACACAAGAAGATATACCCTTCTCAAGCATTTCAAGATCAAGCATAGGAGATATTTTAAACAAATCATGAGAAGAAGTAGTTGCATCATTCAAGCATGCATCAATCTCTAACAAATAGGACAACTACATCCATCAATACATGTAGTAGTAACAAGAGACAAATCATCACCAACATGTGAGAAAGAATCAAGCATGTGAGACTCACAAGCATCATGAAGCAATAACTCAATGGAACTTACACCTAACAAAGAATAATCCTCAAAAGGATGTTTCATTGCTTCATATATATTAAAATAACATGATCCTCTCACATTTCAAATCAAACTACCTTTTTCCATGTCAATCAATGTACGGGAGTCCTCATAAATGGCCTTCCTAAAATCAAAATATCATCCCCACTTCCCTTCTTTGACATATCAAGCACATAGAAATCCACAGGAAATAATAGACCTTTAACACAAACCAACAAGTCTTCTACTACTTCATGTGGTCTTCTAACACTTCTATCCGCTAATTGGCATATCATAGGTGTCTTAATGCATGCAATCAAGACTCAAGGCATGATAAATTGAAAGAGGCATAACATTAAGGGCTGCACCTAAGTCTATCAATGCATGAGAAAAATGTGGTGTTGCCAATCTTGCATGGAATTGTGAAGGAACCGGGGTCTTCACATTTTATAGGGAGTTGAGGCTTCATGATAGCACTCACAGATGAGGGTAATTGTACCCTTGCATTAGGCCTAAATTTTTTCTTTATTTGTACAACAATCTTTCAAAAATTTGGCATACTTAGGAAAGTTCTTAACTACATCCATCAAGGGTACATAACATGAATCTTGTGGAAGAATCATATACCTCTTGATCAAATTGTCCCGTTACTTGCTTAGGGACCACTTGTGCTTGTGGAAAAGGAAGCTTCTTCATAATCTCTTGACTTTGCTTTCCTTCTTCCTTCCTTGAACTCTCCTTTCTTGTTTCACTTTGCTCAGGGCTCCCCTCTTTTTCCTTACTAAACAACTCGGCCATAGTCCCCTTTTCCACCTTAGATGGTGGTTGGCTCACAATATGATCTCCTCAATGTTTTCATCCTCATCATCTCTACAAAAAGATGCATCATTAGGAGCAAAAGAAGAACTAGAAACATTAACATCAATTGAAGAATTTAAAGAGGGCTTCTCGGCCTTCCCTTGTCTTTTGTCTTCTTGTACTCTTTCTCCCAACTCCTTGCCACTCCTCAATGTGATAGCATTAAGATTAGCTTTAGGATTAGCAACGGTGTTGGATGGTAATGTAGAGGCTTGAGCATTGGCTGCACTTAATGGTTAGCAAGCATATTCATTTGAGAAGTAAGGGCATCAATTTTAGAGTTCATGTTCTCACACTTGTTACCCATACTCTCTACCTTGTTCCCTAAGCCATCATCATGTTTTTATACAAAGAGTTCATTTCAATCAACTGCTTACGTAACACATTCACATCATTAGAAGAGTTCGAATTAGAAGAACTCTCAATTGGAACAAGCTCCTATCACTATAAGATTAGAAGAAGGTGCAGAGAATTACCACTTGGATTGTAGCTTTGAGAAGAGCTACCTTGAGACAAATGGGTGGAGGGTCACGGCCAAAGGTGTTTTGATAGGATCCTCTTTGTTGATTGTCTTGTAAAGCCACATTTGGATTA
>NW_026555335.1:19759569-19817254 GCF_029017545.1 Prosopis cineraria
AAAAAGAGGTTTTGTTACAAGTTCTCAAACCTGATTAGTTCAGAGGTTTCTGCATAGAGGAATGTTATAGTCAGGATTAGGCCTTCACAACCTTTAAGACAGCTTCTAATGTGCCAACTTCTACTTTTAGCATTGGGAGATTACCTCAATGTAATATCTATGATAGATTTCACGTGGGCAAGTACTGGTCTTGTCTTAAGCGTGGAAAGTTAAGTCATATTGCCAAGTATTATCCTGAAGGTGGAGTAGAGCAACAAAGCATTCGTTAACTATTTTAAGATGAGTATTCACAATGATGCAAGAAGAGGCTAGGGTATCTCTAAACCTGATTAAAGGTATAATCTCTGTCTATAGTAATAAAATAGAAGCACTATTTGACTCTAGAGCTACACATTCTTTCATTTCAGAAGAATGTATAGATAGACTAAAATTAGAGTTGAAAGAGTTACTTGTGTTAATCAAAGTGACAACAACTTCAGGATCCTCGAGTATTACTAGTAGAGCTGTTAGAGAGTTGAGATTGTGTTTAAGGATCGGGTATCTATAATTGATTTAATCTACATTCCCATAAAAGATATTGATGTAATTATAGGTATAGATTGGCCAACAACTAACAATGCTATACTAGACTATGCTAGGAAGCTAGTGTCTTTGCCAGTGTTGATGGTAGGAACTAGTTCTACTAAGCAGGTCAGATTTTTGTTAGTTGTACAAGCTAAGAAGTTGACCAAGCAGGGATGTCGAACATATGTAGTGATTTGTGCAGCTAGTAGCATGTATGATGGGGGTATTGAAAAGATTAGAGTAGTAAGTGAATTTCCTAAGGTATTATTTGAAAAGATGTTTAGATTACCTTCGAAAAGGGAAGTTAAATTTTCTATAGATTTGGTTCTTGGTACTAAACTAATTTCTAAAGCTCCATATCGAATGTCTCCCTCAGAGTTAAATGAGTTGAAGAAGCAAATTGAATATCTACTTAATAAAGGGTTTATTAGACTGAATGTGTTACCTTAAGGATCACCGGTGTTGTTTGTGAAAAGGAAAGACGGGCAGTTTAAAGGGTATGCATCGACTATCAACAGTTGAACAAGGTAATAGTAAGAATACGTACCCTTTACCTAGGATCGATGATCTGCTATATCAGTTGTCTGGAGCCTCAGTCTTTTCTAAGATTGACTTGAGGTTAGGGTATTATTAGTTAAGAGTTTATGCAAAGAACATACCCAAGATGGCCTTTAGGATGGGTAGTGTCACTATGAGTTTTTGGTCATGCCATTTTGGTCTGACTAACACACTTATAATTTTCATAGACTACATGAATCATATTTTCAAGGCCATATCTAGATCAATTTGTTGTGGTTATTTATTGATGACATTATAGTTTTAATTTTGAAGATGAGGAACAATATGACAAGCTTTTTAGTATTGTGCTTCAGATCCTAAAAGAGAATAAGCTATACACCAAGCTTAGTAAGTATGAGTTTTGGCTAAGAGGAGTTAGATTTATGGGTCATGTGGTATTAGTAGATGGGATTTCTGTTGATCCTTATAAAGTTAATGCCATGTTGAAATGGGATTGACTCAGCTCAGTTACAGAGATTTAAAGTTTTATAGGATTAGTTGGATATTACCAATGGTTTATCCAAGGTTTCTCTTATATTGCTTCTCCGTTAACAAAATTGACCCGTAAAGATCAACCATTTGTTTAGGATGGCAAGTGTGAGACTGCATTTAAGAAATTGAAGGAAAAGTTGACTATTACATGATAAAACACATTTATTACCCACTTTTATTTGTCAATTAGGACCCTTTTATTAATGATTTATCACCTTCAAATGCACACATTATATTAGATTTGGAATTTTACCAAAGTTTCTAGGTTTAGTGCACTAGGGGTATTTGGTCTAAAAAAATGAACTTTGAGAAATGTACAAGAAAAATTGACAACAAAGTGAATTTATGTCCTATTGATGAGTGGTGAAATTATAATTTTAAAATTCATTTTAGTTTTGGAGAGTACTTAAATAAAAAGTCAAACTTTTTAAAATGTCTTAATTAGACCTAGTTTTTGGTTTGCTTTTATGTAAAAATTCTGATATAATTTTGTGCAAACTAGAACTTGGTTAATCTAATAAATTATCCCTTTTAATTATGAATTTAATTTTAATATTAATTAGATTTTATTATGTCACATGTTATTTAATTGAGTTATGTGATTTATGTGACATAGGTGGCATGTGATTTGTGCATGAATTGGGCAATTGAAGTCAACACTCCTTGAGGTCAATGGCCAACCATTTTCATGTGATTTATGTTATTTTTGGGATATTAAATTATCTTAAATGATGTGGATGACACATGAGAAATTATATACACATTGAAATCATCTACAAATCAATAGGAGGTTGCCACCTTACAAATATGACAAGGCTCCCATTTCAATTTTAATTTCTTTTCTTATTTTTTAATTAAGCCTCCAACGGATGGGAAACAAGTGGGAGCACACCATTCACCCTATTTTTTTAGATCCAACACCCCATTTTATCATCTCCTTCATTTTCCCTTACTTGTTTATAGTGTTCTTCATTTTCTCTCTTTTGTTCTTCATTTTCTAGCACTCTAACGTTCATTTTCAGCTACCAAATCTCCACAAGACTCACACCATTCTTCTCCTCTCCTCAATTTTTTCCTAACCTTCCCACTTTCACAAGTGTTGAAGCTCATTTCCTTCATTTAAGAGCTATGGAGTTTGGCCTTTACAAGTAATTACTAGGGTTCTTGAATATGATGAAGATTGGCTAATTTCTTTGGTGGAATCCTAGGGAGATAAATATGGAGGATGAGTTTTAAGCTTCAAATTGGCTTAGTTCTTTTGTTTCCTATCTTCTTCTCTTTTTACTAGATGGTTAGATTCCTTAACCTAAGGTTTAATCATCTTAGCTTGTAAATTCTAATTTGAATTTGATGTTAATGTAAAGAGAGAGGATTGTTTCATTTAATTTCTTCCTTGGATAGCCATAACTGAACTTGGCCACTCTTTGTTTGGCACATAATCTTATGTTTTTCAATTAGTGAATTACATGTGTTAATGTTGCATACTTTGTGATGTTAATGCTTAAGTTGTTGAGTAGCTTGACATAATCTTGGGGTTACTTGATTCCTTGTCTTGGCCATAGCATTTGTGGGAGAGTTTTAGGTGATTCACTTGGCTAATTTTTATACTAATTGGTTAATTGAACTAGGGACTTTAATCTAAGACCTAAGGAAGGTAGCTAATTAGGTTAATTGGCTTAGGATAATTTTCTTAAGTTATGACAGCTGTAGTCAAGAGGAAAGGAAAGCTAAACTTAGCCTAATCATGAGAAATAATGAGCCCAAAATTAACAAATCTCTAGGGTTCCACTCTTGTGAAAAGGAAAGTTTATTTCACTCATTTTAATTAGCATTTTAATTACTTGCATAATAGGTAATTGGTTAGATAATTAGGTAACTTAATGCTAACTCTTTAGGTGACTTATTGCATTAGGTGACATTTTGTTAAACTTGAAACCATTCCTTGGGAGATGACATAGGGTTAGCCCTATATTGCAGTAGAGTTTTTTTTAGTTTAATTTTGAGGGTAAGCAACAATCCTTATCATTGCATCAATATTGATAATTCCAAATACGAGACTACCTTATGTAGTATATATAGATGCTTCTCTAAAAGGGTTGGGTTCTGTGTTGATGCAAGATGGACAAGTAGTGGCTTATGCATCAAGGCAATTGATACCGTGTGAAGAAAATTACCTAGCTCATGATCTAGAACTTATAGCAGTGGTCTTTACACTGAAGATTTGGTGTCATTACCTATATGGGTCAGTGTTTAGCGTGTTCAATGACTACAAAAGCTTGAAGTATTTGATAGATAAGAAAGAGTTAAATATGAAGCAAAGAAGGTAGATGGAATTAGTCAAAGATTATAACTTTGAGTTGAAATACCATACAGGGAAAGCTAACATAATAGTTGATGCATAGAGCAGGAAGACGCTATATATAGCTAGTTTGATGGTGCAAGAGCACAACTTAATGGAGTCTTTCATAAATTCTTAACAAGATGCACCGTTGAAGGCCCCAGTCAGTACCTATAGTATTGTGATCAATAGTGATTTCTAGAAAGAGTTAAGGATGACATAACTAGAAGATGAGTATCTCCTTGGGATTTGAGAAGAAGTCAAGTTGAATCTGCCTAAAGACTTCAGTTAATGATGATGGATCCATGGTATACTAGGATAGATTTTGTGTGCCTAATGATACAGACTTAAGAAAAGTGATTTTGAATGAAGCACATTATAGTAAATACACTATTTATTTACCTAGGAGCTATAAAGATGTATTAAGACGTAAACCATTATTGGTGGCTGCCTGGATTGAAGAGAGAAGTGATAGAGTTTATAGCATGGGGCTTGACTTGTCAAAAGGTTAAGATCAAGCATTAAAGGTTGGCTGGAACATTGTAGCTATTAAAAATACCTAAATGGAAATGGGACAGTATTTCCATAGTTTTTGTTGAACCCTGGTTTTGATTACAAAATAAGAGAAGGTTGTGTTTGAGAGGTTCAATAATCACGAATCAATGGCTCGTAAGGAAATTAATCAACTTAAAATTAAATTTATGTGAGAACTCATTGTTCTAGAATAGTTTCCTTCTTCACAAATAGGCAGAAACATGTAAAATATTCTTTAATCTTATTACATTGTGTTTGTCACAAAATATTAAGTATTTGACTTAATCTTAATCTCTTATTATCTAAATAGTGTCTTAAGTTTTCTTGGATCAAAATCTCATTGTCTATGCACCTTTATTGTTTTCTTGATCTTTAGTCCTTATTCTGGAATAGTGACCTTATTTTGGAATAGCTTATTCCCTAGTAAGACTTCCTTCTTCTTAAGTATCATCCCTTCTGCCTATTCAAGAATAACCTATTTTGGAATAGTAGCTCTTATTCCGAAATAGTGGTCTGATCTTTATGAGCTATGCATTGAGTCTTTCTGAAGTTTAGCTTGTTCGGGAATAGTCTAGTCAAGAATAATTATTTAGGAATAAGGTTCTCTATTTCGAAATAAAGTCTTTTAGATAATCGCTTCGTAACTTTATTCTAATATATGCTATTTACTTTGAAATAAACTCTCTGCATTTTCATTCAATTTATTGTTCTTTATTCCTAAAGAGCCTCACATATTCTAAAATAATCACATAAGTTCCTACTTTGTTTTGTGTGAGAAAAATAAAGGTTTTCGTGACATTTGCTGAATCATTTCCTTTCACATTTTGAGTGTTATATTAATCATATAATATCTCTAGAATCATTCTAAACACATTCTTGGGATAAGTTGAGCTCAATTTGTTCTTACCCATAAAATCCTTATTCCTAAATAAGCTTCTCTCTTCAAAAATAGCATTCTCACCTATCTTGTTAGAACAATTAATAAAAAGTTGTATTACTTTCCTTTGCCGTAACAGAGAAAGCTTCACCAAAAAGCACTGCTCCATTATCCCAGTTTAGTAATTGTTTAGATATCTTAGAGAAAAGATGATGTTGATTCTAACAACTATATTCATAAGAGTAATAAATCCTTAATGAGCTTCAACTAAAAATGCAAACATTTATGAAAATGGAGAAGACATGAAGAAATACAAAAAAGCTCAAGTTATTTATATTTATTGTTCACCAACCTTTTGAGCATATATTTATTTCCAGTAAGCTTCATTAATTATATATCGACTTTAAGAGAGAGTACTTAACAGTTGTTATTTACTTTTGAACATACTCTATTTGCCTCTGTTTTACTAATTAATAATAGAGCAACTTAGATTTGGGGAGTTTAAGTAGGTTACTTCATTACCTTTATAAGGGGAAGTAAGATAGACTTTAGTTTAAGTCTAGAATTGTATTAAGGCTACCAAGAGCTCAGATTAATCTTGGTGAAGTTAGTGGAGAAATCTCAAGTAGGACTTGAGGACTGGATGTAAGCTAAAGTGGTTGGAGCTAAACCAGGATAAATATCTGAGCAAGCTTATTCTTCTTTATCTTCTCTCTACTTGGTGATATCTCTCTAAACTCTCCTTCTTATTTTAGTTATCATTTATTAAATTTTTATAAAACCCAATTCTACCCACTCTTAGGTAAACTTTCAATTGATATTAGAGCAAAGTTGCTTATTATTGACTCAACAATCAAAGTACAAAGATCCTACTAATGGCTAATTTTATAGATGATAATTTTGGAGAAGGATTGTCCATAACTAGACCACCTACCTTTAAGGGAGAAGACTACCCATTCTGAAAAAGTAGAATGATGATGTACTTTGAAGCTCTTGACATTAAAATGTTGGATATCGTCACTAAAGGTCCATATGTCCTAATGACAATTAGAGATGATAGGCTAATGAGAGAGAAAAGAAAAGAGAGTGGAGTGAAGAGGATAAATGTCTCATAAATCTCAATGCTAAGGGCCAAGCTTACTATAGCTTGTGCATTTAATCTTATTGAATATTATCATGTTACTTATTGTACAACTACCCAAGAAATATGGGACACTTTATGGCAAGCTCATAAAGGAACTGATGGAGTTAAGGAGAACAAGAAGAGTAGTATGATACATGAGTGTGAGACCTTCAAAATGAAAGAAAGGGAAAGTATCAAAGACATGCAGATTAGATTCACTCATATCATAAATCATCTCATGAATCTAAAAAAGGCATACACTCAAGCAAAACAAGTTAGGAAAATTCTTAAAAGTCTTTCGATGGAATGGCAACCAAAGATTACTGCTATTATGAAAACTCAAGGAGGTTTAATGAGGTCTATTGTGGCTCTCTTTGGTAAATTAGAAGAATATAAATCAACATTTCTACAATACAATGAAGACATGAATAAAAAAAGAAGGGAATTTCCTTGAAAGCAGTGGAAAATGATGATTCAGCTATGAAGTCTAATCAAGATGAGGAGTTTATCATGATGGTCAAAAGATTCAAAAAATTCTATAAAGGCAAAAGAAATTTTTGAAGATGATCTTCTAGCAATAAGAAGGATTAAAAGAAACCTCTCACTTGTTATGAATGTCAGAAGCCTGGTCACATTAAATAGGATTGTCCCTAATAGCAGAAGAAACAAGAAAAGGAGAAGAAGAAAGAAAACCTCAGAAAAAGAAAGCTTTTATAGCTTGGGGAGACAGTTCCTTAAAAGACAAAGATGAAGAAAAAAAAATGGCCAATCTTTGTCTAGGAGAATTAGAGCCAAGAAATTCACTTCTAGATTCATGGGTCCATTTTTGCCTATTGAATTTCCTTACCTCCACAATTATCTTGGACTCATAACGTGTTTCATGTGTCTCAACTCAAGAAATACCAACTAGATCCTTCTTACATGATTGAGCTAGAAGAGGTGGAGCTACAAGAGAATATGACTTATAGAGAAGAACCAGAATGAATAGTGGATGTAAAGGATAAGCAATTAAGGAATAAGACTATTTGACCGGTAAATGTGTTCTGGAAGGGTATGACTCTTGGTGACACAACTTGGGAGGTAAAAGCTAAGATGAGGAAGCAATATCCTCACTTATTCCCTTAGGTTTATGTGTACTAGTAGTTATTTCAATTTTAGGGACAAGATTCTTAAAAGGAGGGGAGAACTGTAACATCCTAAATTTCTAATTTTGCATTAATAATTGATCAAGGATTGAATTAGTGAGTTAATAGGAGATTAGGGTTCAAGATAATGAAGTGTTGTATTAACTGATTGGGATGTTATATGAACATATATGAGTAGAAGAATGAAGTCCTAAAGCAGAGTGTGTGAGTATAGTGTGCATTTTCCTTACTGTGCCACGCACCACGATTGAGGATGTATGCACCACGGTGCATGGTATAGAATTTTGATAAGTGAGTTAATGTCCCAACATGTGAAACAAAATGAAAAAGAGGAAAAGAGGGGTAGGCATGGGGAAGGAAAGGGTTCTCTACTAGGGAAAGTGATTTCGGGAGAAAGGACAATGTCTCTGACTTGTTACTTATCGGGTAAGTCTTATACTTCCTTAACCTTTGATTCTACCCTATTTTCTCTTAGTTTTAACTATTAAGAAATTGAACTCAAAATTTTTAAGGATTTAATTTCTTACCTTATAGTAATAAAAAGGTCCTCTAGGACTGGTTTGAGTTAGAATGATAGAGCTTTAAAGCTTTAAACTCAATTTGACCAAATCTAGAGAGTGAGTAATGATAGAAAATATGATTATAAGAAGGGTAGTACTAGTAGTAAGTGGCAATTGATACTAATGCATGTGAGTAAGCATAAATAAGGGAAATAGTAGTGATAAGATGCTTAAAGGTTGTAATTTGCACTTTAAGTCAATAGAGTAATTAAGTTTAGGTGCCTTAATTGTGTAGATTCTCATGTATGGTGTGTTGAGATTGCTAAAAGGAGTGAATAAGGTTGAGGAAAACACTGGTAACCTTTCTATCGGATAGAAGGGTTGAGGTAATCATATAGTTTATTATGTTGATTAGTTATTTAACTGTGTATAAGTAAAATTCGACATTGTGAATTCATTGTTTTGAGTTTTAGGCATGATTTAGCATTGTAAATGGTTTTTAGCATGAAAACAAATATGTGAAATAAAAGTTAATGATTTTTGGCTTTGTTTTATATATATATATATATATGTATGTATGTATATAGTTTAAATCATGGAAAAGTGGTGAAATGTGTGTATAAAGCATGATCATAGAGGGTAAAAGTTCACCTAGGATGTATGTGGATGTATGTATGTGGAAATATAAGTGAACAAATCCATAGGGTCAGGCTAGCACTATAAGACATTTGATACAGCATTATATGGCTGGTACTATAGGTAATCCAGTACACAACATAATATTAGGATTGTTACTATAGGACATTCGGGTAGTCTAGCAACTCCTTAGTGCTCATTAAGGTGTGGTTAGGAGTTAATGATGCCTCTATCACAAGTGTGTGTAAAGGGAAACCATAGGCCATAGATAGGATAGATTATCTTTGGTTGGGTATTTCTACTACCAAAAGTGTGCTTGAATTAATGAGTGATTGATCTAGTAGAGTCTATGGTTTCGTGTCGATGAGCTTTAGAAGATTGGTGGATAGATGATCATGCTGGTGCGTGAAATTTGTGAAAATGATTTATAAGAGAAAAAGTTATGAGTTAAGATATGTTATGATAAATATATGTGCTATACTTTGGTTTTTATTACTTTGACAGGATTATTTGTGCTAATAGACATTAAATAAACTATACTGGTTGCTGAGATTTTGATATCACCTGTGGTTATTTACATTTTTAGGTTTTAGCACTAGTGGTACAAAGGGCAAGGAAATAGGTTGAGTAGAGAAGCTTTAGAAAAGCCCATTGTAAGCTGGTGTAATGATTTTAAATGTATATAGTGGTAATATATGTAAGTAGCCATAAGGATAGTCATTATGTGCATGAACATGTGAATTGTGGATATCTGTATGATTTTTGTTATCCTAGCCCACTGTAGATGTATATGTGTATCTGGTGAAATTGACATTATAGGCTAAAGAATGTGTATGTATGTGTGTGGAAAAACGATACTCGTGTTTTGTGTAAGGTTTGGCTGGTTGTGTGGAATGAACGAGAAACAAAGAAATTTGGCCTAAGATTATGTGTTATGGGTAATTGAAAGGCCAAACATGTGTATATGTGTGATAATATGATTTGAATTGTTCAATCAAGTGGTGTTTGTCCTTCTAGCTGTGGTCAAGGCCTTAAAAGTGGTCAATAAATAGTGGTTTCATTTCGAGATGCTCAAGTAGCAAATTTTGATTTAAAACAGTCAATATATACTTGAGTGTCCAATATTTAAATGGAGTATTAGAATGAAATAAAACCAGTGTCATTGGTTAGATTTTGAAATAAGCCTTATATGGGCACTTGAATCGCCCCAATCGGACATCAGATGGGAAAATAGTGTACTTCAGAAGTTTGTATCAAAATCTAAAATTTGATAGTAGATTCTTATATGTTTGCCATAGCATATGCGTCAATAAAGGACCACATGCCATGGTGTATGGCACAAAGCATGCAGCTGTAGTCTCTATGCCACATGCCACGATGCATGGACCCTGTTTTAGCTTAAGTTAGTTGAATCGAATGTGTTTTAATTATTAGCTTTAAGGTACTAAAGCATGGTGCTTCTACTATGTAGTATTTTACAGCTTGAGTAATTTATAATGGTTTTAGAAATGTTTATCTTAGGATCTCAAGTTTTTCAAAAGTGAATGATTTTATAATGATTAGTAGATTGCATGGAAGATCGTATGGTAATATTATCACACCCAAAAAATGCAACGCGGATGGTGTGAGAGTGGAGGTTCTGAGTGCGACAGTTGGTGACAGTTGGCGACTCCACTGGGGAGAGTTAGAGAGTCAAACCTATATAAGTTTGTTGTACTCATAATATAATATTTCTTTTTTATCCCTTTTAGTTTTGTGTGTGTTTTTCCTTTCTTCTTTTTTTCTTCTCTCCCTTTCATTTTTTTATAACATGTCTTAGGATAGATAACATGCAGAATAAACCCTAAGAATAGATGACTTTTATTTGTACATATATTTATTATCTCTTTGTTTGACTTGATTGGTACATGAGGGATGGGGAATATCAGATTTGCATACACTTACCCTCACACACATAACGGGCACTATACCTGGGTCTAAGGGAGCCTTAGGTTAGCAAAAGTTGGTAATGGTTTTCTTGAGGAATGTTCATGTTCCTGGAGATTACTATGAAAATTTACCCGAGTTGTTACTTATTTATTATGTTTACTCCTTAAAGGGTTGAAAAGCTCTCGGAGGAATAAATTTATTAAATGGGGTTTCTATCTTTATGGTAGAAGCAGCTTGGTTACCTATGCTAGGATTGTTAGATCAACCCGAGAACTTTGCACATAATAATGCAAGCTTGCTAATATCCCTATAGTATGTTGTTGAAGTACTCCTAAGATATCCTGACTAAAGATAATAATTGGTGTAAAAAAAACTTTATTCCACGTCAAAGAATAGATAGCAAATTTATTAATTTTTCTTTTATGGGTATTAAATGTCATTAATGTTAAAATATGCTGCTTGGATTATAAATATCCTATAAAAGCCATTAGTAAAAATATATATATATATATATATCACTTAATTGATGGGCATTTTTCGTAAGAAGCAGTAAAGAATCAAAGGAGTGAGTAAAATTGTTAATGAGTTAGTATTAGTTAATTAGACTTGCAAAAAAAAAAAACCTTTAACTATAATTGTGAAAACACTCCATCTCTTATAAAATAAACTCTAGTTTTTACTCCCCGAAATTCAATAAGGATTTGGAGGGATATAAGCTATGATTAAATTTAAAAAGTTTACTCCTCTAAAAATTATATTTGTGACATAGTTTCTTTTCAATTATTTTCTTTTCCTTTTCTTTTCTTTCTCTTATTTTAATAGAAATAAAGTGGATTGTTAAGAAAGGTTAGCATACAAGTGAAAAGCACAATGAATGTCATGGATGCAATTCCAATGGGAGTAGTGTATAGAGGTAAGGGAATAAAGTTGGAGGCAATGATGGAAACGTTAGACAACTTGAAAGAACTTTCTCGACACATCAAAAGGAATTCATTATCTGATTTTAGGAAGAAATATGGGGATCTTTTCAATTTGCTTTACGTACCAGTTCAAACTGATGCCATGATTGTTTTAGGACAGTATTGGGATGATACAGTAAGATGTTTCACATTCCCAGACTTTCAACTCACTCCTACAATAGAGGAATATGGTGCTTTCTTGGGGATGCCTCTTAAGGAAGGAGATCAAGTTTATAAGTACCTAGGATATCTACCATCAAAAAATCAAATTACAAAGCTTCTTGACTTAAACATTGAGGAGGTCAAATTGTTTTGTCTAAGAAATGAGGAAGGGATTTCAAGGGTATTTGTGGAGAAATACTTGGTCAAATTGGCTGAGCAAAAAAGATGGATTGTTTTCAATAGGGTTTTTGCTATGGTAATTTATGGAATAATTCTATTCCCATTTGCTATAGGGGTAATTGATTTATACACAATTAGTGTATTTTACATGGTAGAATATCACTGAATTAACCCCGTACCAGTAATTCTAGTAGAAACCTACATGACTTTAAGCAATTGCCATACCATGAAAAAGGGAAGATTGAGGTGTTGCCTTCTCTTATTAAATGTGTGGATCATGAATCACTTGTACGGAAAAGAATTCCAAGAAGGAAAATGGCATGATTCTTATATAATCTACTTACTGCATTCAAAAATAAAGAAGGCAGGACCACATTAGATCGAAAAGTGTGGAGCGAGGTTTTTAATCAACTTCAAGAAGGAAGAGTTTATTGGAAATTGATATGGTGGAATAATGAGAAAATAATTTATCAATGTGAGGATTTGTTAAATGTTCTACTCATGAGTCTGCGGGGAGGAATAAACTACAATCCTACATTATTATTGAGACAATTGGGTTTCCAACAAAAAATCCCTTCGGGAGGTGTAGTTTAGAGAATTCAATTCCTTTATGATGATGCCACAACTAAGGATCTAAGCCAAAAGGTGGCAAGTGCATAGGGTAAAGTTCTCTATAGAGGGAAGTTGGAGTTAGGGGTGCATCTGATAAGGGCAGATGAAGATTATCTAACTTGGTTAACAAAAAGGATTAAGGGAACTAATCCAGCATTTGTTCACCCTGATCCCTTGCTGAGCAATGACATAATAGAAGCATAGAAGGAATTAACAAGGCAATTTGAAAGAAGGGGTGAGGAGATAGAAAGATTGACTAAAGCAGATCAGGAGAACAAAGAAGCTTTAACCCACCTGCAACACGAGTATGCTTCCTTACAAGAGCATATAGAAAGGATGAAGAGGCAAGATGTGTGGCAAGAGAGTACAAAGATATATCAATTAAAAAAAGAGAATTTAAAGCTCAAATGCACAATTGAAGCTCAAACGCACAATGTGTGACATGCATATACAACTGAAAGAGTATGATCAGAAGATGAAGGATAATCGGATTAAGTTGATGAAAGTCACTAAAGAGAGGGACGCTCTCAACAATGAAGTACAAGCCCTTCTTCCTTTAAAGAGTTTATCACAAAAGGTGGAGATGGTTACTAAGCAGTTGGAGGCAAAGGCAAATGAATTAGCAACAGTTAGAAGAGATACATCTAGTATAATTCAAAATTTGATAGAGCAAATACACCAACAAACTGACGCATTAGATGGTTAGAGGATAATTTATTCTAGAAAAGTAGAAGAGGTAGAAAAATGGAGGGATCAGGCTGAAAGTTGGATTCAATTGGCAAATATAACCATTCCAAAATTCTAGGAGGTTTATACACAAGCAAAGCACATAAGCCATCCTTTTAATACTTCAGCAGAAATTTCATATTTCATTATGCTATATGATGACGTCATAGGGGAAATAAGGGCATTAGCGCAATCATGGTGATGTGAGGGAATTATATGTAAAACATTTGGACTGTTTGTATTTAGCACCAAGAGGTTCTCTTTTGTCATAGACATCATTTATAAAGAAACTAGAGTTCTTATGAATTGATTGCCAACCTTATATTCTTATGAATACAATATGTATCTTAAGGGAATAAGAAACTATGATAATTCTTCAAATAAGTAGAGATTTGCATTCAAGTGACCTAGTATTTTGTATGCTAACTCTGCGTGATAATCCACTAATTTCCATATTTTTAAAAATGATCTATAATTTATTTATTTATTTTTTAATAGGAAAGATAATATTGCTCCAGTAAAGAATTTGTTTAACCAAACTCATCACCTTACCCAAGTTTATTTGACTCGTGCTCGAGTTAAGGCTTTGGCAATGGAGGTTCACGACCTTGAGCATGAGAAAAGAATGGAAGAAGAAATATCATCTTTGAAAAATCAAGTGACCCTTATACAAGCTCAAATGGGTGAAATGATGAAGTTGTTGGAAAATATGAATGCAAGTGGGACAGCTAACACTAGTAACACCCAACTCCCTAGTGGAAACCAAGGAACTGAGTCTTTACAGCCACAAGGAGGGTTGTTAATAGTACGACAGCTGGTGGAAGGATTGATCCTATAGCGAAATCTCCTGAACAACCTACCCAGAGTAGAATAAGGGAGAAGTATATACATATAACATTCCGGTTATAGATCCAACTGAAGGTTTTAATAATGCATCACTAAAAGGCATGGAAGATAATTCCAAAGAGAGCTGAGGGAAGAAATGTCAGAAATAAAGGATCAACTTCAGGCTTTACAAGGTCCAGTCACCTGGGGATCCCTTAAGATTGATGAACTTTGCTTACCACCAGAAGTGCCTGTTCTAAAAAAATTTAAAGTACCAGACTTTACCAAGTATGATAGTAATAGGGATCTTAAATATCATTTAGTTACTTATTGCACAAAGATATCAGTTTGGTTAAGGGAAGAAAAGTTCCTTATCAATTTCTTCAAGGAAATTCTCATAGGGAGTGCGTTAAGGTGGTTTATGAAATCTGATTGCTCTAAATATAAGAAATGGGGTGATTTGGTTGGTGCATTTATGAAACAATATAGGTTTAACCTAAGCTAGCCCTAACAAGGGAACAATTAGAAGGGATGAAGAAGAAAGCTAATGAGACTTTTTAAGGAATATGCCTAAAGATGGAGATCAGTTGCTTCTGAAGTTTAACCTCCTTTAATTGAGTCTGAATTACGAACTTATTTTATTAATGCTCTATTTGATCCTTATCATAAGATTATGTTAGGAACATAGGCTTGAGATATTTCTGATCTTATTAAAGTAGGTGAACGAATTGATACAAGCATACGGAGAGGAAGATTAGAAAATACACCCTTAGAAGCCAAGAAAGCAAAGTGGGAAGAAAAAAGAGGGAGGCATCAATTATGTGTAAGGACCCTACCAACAATCCTTCAATCGTGTCCATAACCTTTCGTATTCTCAACCAAACAACTTTGCATGGTTTGATTCAACACAGCCAAGGGAAGAATTTTATCATGCTCCTCTAAATGCGCAATTTAATCATCAAATGGGTAATCAACACTATAGTGGAGTAAGACCATTAAGGCTGCCTCGGACAAGCGCCCGTTTAATGTTACACGGACAGAGTTGTATAAATTTTGGTTGCAAAGAATCTTATGGGGCCTTAACCTATTAAACCTCTCCAACCACTTTCCAAGGTTGGTATGATCCAAACGCAACATATGAATACCACCAAATGGGGGTGGTCGGCCACTCTATTGACAAATGTGATGCTTTTATTTAGAAGACATGTGCTTCTTCTATTAGATAACAATCATACTGGAATTAAGACAAGTAATAATCCTAATATCAACACCAATCCTTTACCTGAGCATGAGAAAGGAAAGCTAGTTTCCATGATAGATAATGACATTAGCCTCTCAAAAGTAGTAGAGGACATTCCTTGCACCATGAAGCTGCTGTTTGAGCACTTAAGAAAATTGGGCTACATCTAGCAAAGCTTTAGGAGTAATGAAAGGACTACTTGAGTTATGCTTGATTTTTGTGAATATCACCAAGAGGTTATAGGTCATGACATTGAAAAATATATTCCCTTCAAAGAGCTGGCTCAAAAAATGATCATATTAAGGATTGTGGTCATTGATAAAAAAAAATACGAGAAATGTATTTGCATTAGATGGGAAGGTTACATATTTTGTAATTAATAAGGAGTCACAAGCTACAGAAGGAGAAAATTCATCCTTTCTAATAAATAAGCTAATTTATAAAGTGAAGGAATCAGTGGAAAAATCCTTTTTGCTTGTCGGCAAAACATCTCATAATGTCAGTGACAGAAAGCCTATTGCTCTCCTCTACGTACCAGCACCATTCCCATATCATAGCAATCATGCTGTACCCTAGGATTATGGCTTAAGAATTGAAGGCCCTTACGATCAAGGGACACTAAACAAAGCTAGTAATGTTGACATTACTGTTGGTGGAATTACACGAAGTGGTCAAATTTATGCCGACGAAACCTATATGCCAGGGGGTAAGGGTTAGAAGTTAGAGAAAGCTTAGGCATTAAAGAATTATCGTGAAAGGAAAGGAGAAGGGACAGATGAATTTTTAAAGATCATGAAACAAAGCGAATATAACATTGTGGAACAATTGAATAAGACCCCAGTATGAATTTCATTAGTGTCCCTCATTTTCAATTTTGAAGTACATCGAAAGGCTTTACAAAAGGTTTTAAATGAAGCTTATGTGTACCTAAACATAACTCCTGAGAAAGTGATTAATTTTGTTAATGCTGTGAAAAAACTCTACATTGATTGCATTCTCTGAAGGTGAGATCTTCCCGACAGCTTCTAAACACCCAAAGGCACTCCATATTACTTTAAAGTGCCATGGTTATGTAATAGCCAAAGTTTTGATTGATGGAGGTTCTGCCTTAAATGTCTTACCTCGATCTACCATGGAACTTTTAACTGTTGATGCATCTTGTATGAAATATAGCGATGTGGTAGTTAGGGCATTTGATAGGACAAGACGAGAAGTCGTAGGCAATGTCTGCCTTCCATTGCAATTGGACCAAGTACTTTTGTGGTAGAATTTCAAGTTATGGACATTGATGCTGCATATACCATGTTACTTGGTAGACCCTAGATTCATGATGCTGGAGCTGTACCCTACACCACCAGACTCAAATACATTGAATAATGGAAGACTTATTACCCATAAGAGGAAAGAAGAACTGATAATTAGTAAGCCAAGTGCGGTGTCTTATATCGAGAATACTGAGCAATCATTTGAAAGTGCATATCAAAACTTTGAGTTTATTAAGATTAACTAGTCAAGTAAGGAGGTGAATCAAGTCGTGGCTAAGATCATGAAGAACTATGGATTTAACTCAGGAAAAGGATTGGGAACAAAGTTGCAAGGGATGAAAGAACTAATAGTACTCCCAGAAAACCCAAAACATCAAGGTCTAGGATATGAGCCTTCTTAGAAGCATCAATGAGAAGGCAAATGAAGTTTGAAGAAAGGAAAGAAGCAAGATAAGCTGGAAATCCCATATATTCATAAACATTTCCATCACCTACAGAGATAATCAATCCAAATAGTTTTGTAGCTATGATGAGTGAAGAAGACAAAGGGAGCTCAAAGGAGGTATGGATACATCCAGACACACTAGGAAAAGAGTTGGGCAACTAGGAATCTAAGGAGATTGTTGATGTCATGTCACTAAAGTAATATTTCAATGTGTTTTGTTCACTTTTTAGGTTAATTTGTGTACTCCTGAACTTTATTTAAAGAATGAATGCAATATTTTATTTCTTCTTTGTTTTCTCCCTTTTTTCTCCTCCCTTTACCTTTCCTTATTTTCCTCCTTATCATTTCATTCATCTTTCTGTCTTTCTTTCTTTCTTTCTTTCTTTCTTTCATTCTCCAATCTTTCTCTCTCCATCAATAGTATTTTTCTCATATTCTTATTTGTACCTTATATGCATAAATACTCATTCACCTTGCACGATAATTTTTTAGGGAATTAAAATTCTCAAGACTCCTGTCTAACTCATTGGTTCCTGAGTATAGTTTGAATGAACCATGTTTCACTATGGATATATATGACTATGAAACTAATGAAGATAAAGAAACGCCCCTAATCTTTGCAAAAATGATAAAATCTTCTAAATGAGGCATCATGCCACATGAGGAGTCAATTGAAATTGTAAATTTAGGGACAGGGGAAGATAAAAAGGAGTTAAAAATTATTGATAATCCAGAGAAAGAGAGATGATTAGCTTGTTTGAGAGTACCTTGATGTGTTTGCATGGTCATACTTGGATATGCCAGGGATTGATTCAGAGATTGCTGCTTATAGGCTACCTTTACATCCTGATAGTAAACCTAAGAAGCAAAATTTGTGAACAATGAGCCCTGATATGTCACTTAAAATTAGAGAAGAAGTAAAGAAATAATGGGAAGCCAGATTCTTAGAAGTAATTAAATATCCATAATGGGTTGCAAACATTATTCCAGTACTAAAAAAGGATGGACGAGTTAGAATGTGTGTGGATTATAGGGACTTGAATTGTGCTAGCCCTAAAGATGACTTTCCTTTACCACATATTGATGTGCTTGTGGATAATACAACATGCAGTTATAGATATTCCTTTATGGAAGGTTATTCAGGGTACAACCAGATTCCTATGCATATGGAGGACAAACATAAAACTACTTTCATTACACCTTGGGGTACATTTTGCTATAAGGTGAGGCCTTTTGGATTAAAGAATGCAAGTACAACTTATCGACGAGCTACGGTAGCACTGTTTCATGATATGATGCATAAGGAGATTGAGGTGTATGTGGATAACATGGTAGCTAAGTCTACTGAAGATGAAAGCCATATAGTAGTTCTTCGAAAATTGTTTGAATGCTTGTGCAAATACAAGCTCAAGTTAAACCCTAATAGATTTGTATTTGGAGCCTTATTGGGAAAATTGTTAGGTTTTATTGTCAGTAAGAAGGGTATAGAGGTAGATCCTGGTAAGGTCAAAGTAATTCACGACATGAGGCTACCACAAATAGAGAAAGAGGTTCGCAGCTTTTTAGGGCACTTGAATTATATATCTAAATTCATAACTAATCTAACTGCTACTTGTGAGCCACTTTTTAAATTATTATGAAAAAGTCATACTGACAAGTGGGATGAACATTGTCAGTAAGCTTTTGACAAGATTAAGGACTATTTATTAAAACCTCCACTATTAGTACCTCTAACACATGGTCAGCCTTTAATTCTTTACTTAACTATAAGACCTACATCTGTGGGTGCAATGTTGGGGTAACTTGATGAAGCTGGCAAAAAGGAAAAAGTAGTTTATTATTTGAGTAAGAAGTTCACTGATTGTGAATCACACTATTCACTAATTGAAAAGACATGTTGTGGTTTAGTATGGGTTACTCATGGCTAAGGCAATACATCTTGTATTATACCACATGGTTGATTTCAGGAATAGATCTAATAAAATATATTTTTGAGAGTCCTCACATGTCAGGTCGAGTTTTTAAGTGGCAGGTAACACTCTCAAATATAATGTGAAATACATGACTCATAAGTCAATTAAAGGAAGTATCATTACGGATTATTTGGCAGTAAATCCTATGGAGGAATACCAACCTATAAATTTTCAATTCCTAGGCAAGAATGTTCTTGTGGCAGAAGAGGAAGAAAAGAGAAATGGAAGATGTATTTTGATGGGACAGTGAATATTTATGGAAATGGATTAGGAGCAGTGTTGGTATCCCTAGAGGGCAGATAATTCCCATTAGCCATCAAATTAGGCTTTGACTATACCAACAATATGGCTGAGTATGAAGCATGTTTAAATGGCTTATAAGCTATCGTGACATTAGGCATTGAGGAACTTGATGTTTTCAGAGATTCTGCTCTTGTTATTTATCAAGCAACTGGCAAGTGGCAGACTAAGGATTCCAAGTTAATCCCATATCAAAAATATCTCACCTACTTGATTAATAAATTTGACAAAGTGAGATTCTACCACTTATCTCGTAATAAGAATCAATTCACTGATGCTTTATATTTGGGCAGATGAAATGCTAAAAGGCCTAGCAATTTCATCTGGTCCACACACACAGCCAAAGGGATGAAGGACCGAAATGTGCACATAAACACGCAGCTACAGCGAGACCTAAACCAGATGCAACAGAACAAGAAAGAAAGCAAGAGAAGCATTCAGTCAGACATGTAGAAAGAAAGAAGAAAGAAGCTGCAGATGGAAGAAAGAAGACCAGGGAGAGGTAGAGACCAGAGGGAGGTAGACACAAAGTAGAGCACACAATTAGGAAAAGAAGGAGTAGAGTGCAAAAACACATAGACGAGTCATGCACACGACTAAAGAGATCTAGAAAAAAAAGTGCAAAAGTAAAAGAAGTAACACATAGCAGAAACACACACACATGGCAACGCAGCAGAAGAAAATGAAAAAAGGCAAAAGAAAGAGATGCACATGATCAAAAAGAGCAGAATAGGGATGGCAGTCTGAGATGGAAGTATGTAACAGTAAGTAATTGTTTGCTCTCTATTTGAAGCCTGGAACCTGAAGAAAGAAAAAAAAGAGAAATCAAAATCAGAGAGGTGATTTCTGGAATGACAAAGAGGAGAGGGGAACTAGGTCAAATTTCTAAAAAAAATAGGGAGACCGTTGAGAGGATTTCAGAAAGGAGGGCTCGATAAATTTCTGAAAAGAGGAAATTAGGCAAGGAGAAATGAACCTCTGTCTATTTTTCTGGAGAAAAGAGACTGAGAAGAACTGAGGGAGACCACAGTTGAATTTGGAAATGATTTGAGTCTCTGAAGGCAGCAAGTGTAATAGGTTTGAAATTCATAAATCTGAATTACTCTAGCTTTAATCGAGTAGCTTAGGTTTCCTGATTGATTATCTGCCTCTTTTTCTTTTTGACTGTGATTTGGCATTGGGAATCTGGAGATGAAATTAGAAAGATTTTTTTTTGTGTGTTCTCCTTGTTCGGTTAATTGGCTGGTTTAGCACCATATATGTATGTATTGAACTAATGAATCTGGGATTAGCTCAATATATGTATATGTTGGATGAATGATCTGAGCTTAGCTCAATATACTTATGTGTTGAATGAATGATTCTGGTTTAGTTCCATACATGTATTTGCTAGATGAATGTTTGAAACTATCTCTACATCTGTATGATTAGACGAGTATAAGAGTGTGGTAATGGGTTTGAATCATAATTTTTATTTTTTTTTATGCTCCTTAGTGATCAGATCATGTTTGCTTATTAATCATGAGAATTTGTTAATTAATTATGAAAAATTGTTAATTTCACAGTGACCATTCTAGGTATGGTTGGATCACAATATGAATCTTTATTTTTTTGATTTATTGGCCATGTGAGATTTTTAAGAAATCTACATAGGCATTTTAAAAGGATAATCTATCGTGAAAATCAATAAGGTTTCGAAGGTGAATAGATCCAACTTGTATATATAATGATATGAATTCCAATGATTCTCCATAGTCATTAATTTTATTTATTTTTTTCTCTAATTTAAATTGATAAAATATCTAAGTTTTTTTTTGGTGTGAAAATTCAAGGAATTTTTAGAGAGATTTAAAATAATTACACTATCATAATAAATCCTCATAGATAATGTGATTGTCAATTTATATATAAATTTTTGTAAATAAAATAAAATAATAAACGTTTTTTATATAAAATAAATTAATTAAATTAATATATTTACGAAATGACCTTCAAATCTTTTGGTCATATGAGATTTTCGAATCTTTATAAATTGCTAAGATAATTATTTTGTTGTGAGTTGATAAGACTCTGTTGTTATGATGATTAAGAGTTTTTACTATATTCTATGAGTGATAAAAGCTCTCATTGGCATATCAAATAAATTTTTATATATTAAAATAAAATATTTTATAAATAATCTAAGGTTTCATGTGGTGAAGACAATATGAATTTTTAAAAGGCAATAAACTCATTTGAATTATTTGAATATCCACGAGTGACAATAAGTCTCTATAGACATATTTAAAATTTTTTAAAGATACATATTTAATAATAATATTTTTTTTTACGTTGACAAAGTGAATTTTAAAAAAAATTTAAAAAAAGTGCAACCAAGAAAATACTTTCAAACATATAAATGGGAATAAAAAAAATTATCTTTGTAAATTAAATCATACCAACGCGCAGTTTATAAAAATTGTTTTGTTTGCGAGTGATAAGTTTTTCCTCTTTTATGAAAATTTAAAATAAAGAAAACCATAGACAATATTCTAAGCTCGAACTACGTGGACTTTGATCCCCATCACAAGGTACGTAGGCCTTAGAGTCAGATTCTGAGTTAAATCCTCCTCGTAAATAAATAAATATTTCTCACTTAATTCTTATTATTTGTATATCAAACGCATTAATATAAAAAGGATAATTAAAATAATTTTTAAACCATATTAATATAGCACAACAAACTTTAGGTAACCGTTCTCACAAACGGGTATTGTGGGGTACCTAACACCTCTACACTTAACCGACTCTCGAACCTTTTCTCTGAATTCGCAGACCATCCTTATCCACCTTTAAATGATTTTCTGAGATTTTTCACAAAATCTTGGTGGTGACTCTAATTTCTTCGGTCTTCCTCCCGAAGGCTGAAACCTTTGCTCTCGTGCCGTCCGTGTCGCATTTTTTGAGTGTGACAAATATCAATGATGGCATTACACTAGACTTATATAGAGTAAAGTTGTGGTCTTTTACCCTAGTCTAGGGTATATTCATGAATGCAATACACATGTCCATGCATATGTTTCTTCAAATTCTTCTTATACATTATTTACATAACTACATGCATATTTATTTCACAATATTGCTACTTTATTAGTTCATAACACAATGTACATAGTTATACAAAATACTTCTAAACAATTTCACAAACGTACAGGTAAAAGTATTACTCCCGTTACCTTTTACCCTTACTATTAAGGGTTACCAATCATATTGAATCCCTGAGTCTAGATTCCCATGAGCAACATCATAAGTGCTCAATCTACACAATGCAATATCCCTCAGTTAATTCTTAATACTCAATATAAGTATTGATTCGGCTAAACTGAATCCTTTAGCAGACAAAATGGTTCAATTAACACTATTCTAATTCATAAGCCACTATTTATAGTCATTGGCCCTGTAGGCTACTCAAATGACTATAACAACCTCCTAACTCATTTATTCACCTAATTCCACCCTTTTTAACCTAAATTTTTAAGCTAATTGAGCCTAAATCCTCAAAGTTCAACTATTTATGTCCAAGCTAGTCATAAAATCTTAGTTCAGTATTCGAAAGCTTGTTCTAAACCTTTTTTTTAGGTTTCAACATCTTAAAACTTCCTGATTCGATTTCTTAACCAATCAAGTTTAATGAAAATCGGGGAAAAAAGAAGCTTGGTGCTGTATGACACTTACCCAATAAGTCACTAGCCAAAGCAGACTCTTAACCATTAGATAACACAAGCCCTAGCAGATAAGAACTTCTTCTCCTCTCCAAACACATTTTCCTCCCCTTACCATTCTAATTTCATGAGTTGATCACATTAGCTTTAAGCAATTTCTTTGCAATACGCTGCGACACATACAACTTCTATGGCGGCACGTGGTACAGTGAGGAAACTCTCACTGCTACTTACGCATTATGTCCTAAATTTTTGTTTTGCCCTTCAATTCTATTAACATAACATCCAATCAATGCAAATTATTAACTCAACATCCCAATCATGATCAATCTTATAATTATTAATTTATCTCTAATTAACAACTAGTTCTTTGGATTGAAATTCAAGATGTTATACTACTTTTGATAGCGGTTGTTATAACACCTGCTGTTAAAAGTCCACCTATTTTCCCAAAAATTACAACGAACTTGGAACCACTATTAAAAGTCCCATATTTTCAAAATCCCCTGAAATAACTGCGATTCTATAACCACTATTAAAAGTGTTTTTCACCTACTGTTAAAAGCCTATCCTATAATAATGATTGTAGCTTAGTGCCTAGGGTGTTTTGTAGAGATTTCTAAAATTTTGAGGTGAACCTCGAGTCTCTCATAGTTCTCGTAATATTTTTTTTCATTATTTTATGGTGGCAGTGGTGATTGTAACCTCCTCTTATATCCGCTAGATACAGGAGAAGATTAACTAAATCACCATACAAATCACACCAAACAATAATGAAATAATTTGTTTGAAAACCTTAGGCCTAAGACTCATTTTGCAAAATCATAGAAATCACAACATAGTTGAGCAATACGTAGTGGAAACACATTATATGCATTCATAGCCAACATTGCATGCCTTATAAATAAAGAAGTCACGTCAGAATATGGGCAATGTGCTACGGTGAACAACACTTGTGCTGCAGCATATGGCACAGAACTACACGCATGGAACTATGTTGCATATTGTGGGCACGCCAATTTGAATTTGCTGTTGTCTTTTTGATAGCAGAAATGATGAACTTCTAGCGTGCACTGTTTTCACATATGATGTTTGATCAAAATGATTCAAGTACCCACATGAAGCTTATCTCATAAGCTAACTAATGAGATAGGTTTGGACATGATCTAACAATCCAATCAAAATTTGGACACCTAGATGCAAAAAGTCATCTTTTCAAAGAATTTTACACACTCAAGCACTTAGATCAATCCTATTGTCCCATTAGACCATTCTAGGCCTTAAACCAAGTTCAAAAAGACCTATTACACCTAATTGACCACAACATATCATACATATGCATGTATATCAAAATCTAACCGTTCAATAGCCCATTTTTCACATTTCACAAAATCTTACAATTTGTTACAATTTGGCCCACTTGGCCTTTTCTCACCACAAACTTACTTCATTCACTACTATTACATTGATAACATAATCACAACTCAATCTTAGCCCTAAATTACTTATCTTATCATATAATTCCACACATAGGCTAAGATTCACCAAAACTCACTACCTTTTTCATAAAATGCAACTCTAACATGCATGCAATCCCTATGGAAACTCATTTACACCTTGACCACAAAAAAATTTAGTTCATTACACAAACTCAGAGCTTCCACAAGACGATGGCACTACTATGCCAGTCTAGACTCTTGTCCTATAAACATGTAACCATGGGGGTGAGATAAAAATTTCAATAGCAGAATAACTTACTACTAGTAACTATCACATGCAACTATATGAAAGTATAGCATAATATAGTGTTAAACATAACATATACACATGTTTCATTTCAAATCATAACAATATGTGTCAA
Source organism: Prosopis cineraria (assembly GCF_029017545.1). Taxonomy (NCBI): domain Eukaryota; kingdom Viridiplantae; phylum Streptophyta; class Magnoliopsida; order Fabales; family Fabaceae; genus Prosopis; species Prosopis cineraria. Next base: position 19,784,515 of record NW_026555335.1, read on the forward strand.
TTTACTTCTTTACCATTATAATCACTACTTTTCCACATATACAACATATAGCATGATCACTATTGACCGAACCTCCAAATTACCCTGACTCGAATCATAGGCTCGCCTTAGACCAATATATACTGTTCTTAGCCCTGAGCTCACCTTCAGTAGTAGAATCACCTGACCAAAGATATTCTATCTCACTTATAGACTATAGTTTCTCCCAATACACACAATAAAGTATTGTTGACTCTAACACCGTATCACACAGGGCACTAAGGAGTCTAAATCTCCTATATGGCACCTTAATAGGCACTAAGGAGATAATTTCCAATACCATACCTCAAAAGGATTAAGGAGATACAATTCTTCAATATCATACCCCGTCGAGTGTAATATCCACCTTGACAACAAATAATCATATTTAGGAGCAAGGATTGCTCTTAAGCTCACATTATAGATATAAGAGATAAAACTAATAATCTTTCAAAAATAATTGTGAAATATTTGAGATCCCATAAAAACCCTTCAAATTAATAGTTTAAGTTCAAACTTAATGATTTATATAGGTATTGGAAGCATAGAAAAGTTTTGAGAAGCAAAACACTTCAAAATAGGGAAAAAATGTCATTTTTGAGTGTTTTGGTCCATGCGTCGTAATTCGTGGTCCATGCGCTGCATTATGTGGCATAGAAAGGCAAGTTTTCTCATTATACCGTGCGCCATGGCTTGCATGAAATGCGTCGTGGCACATGTGTCCATGACAGCTTTTCTGAATGAACTTCAAATGTGCACCATTTTCACATTCGATGTCCGATTAGAGTGATTAAAGTTCCCACACAAAGCTTATTTAATAAGCTAACTAATGGTATAAGTTTTGTTAGATTCGACATCATATGAGAATTTTAAACACTTAGATGCAAAAGTCAGATTTTAAAGTGATTTTTAACAATCTAAGTACCCAAAACTCATAACGTATACCATTAACCCATTGTGAGGCTTCAACCAAGTCCAATGGACCAAAATACACTTGAGTGATATTCAAACACACAAAAACATACTAAACACAAAATTGGCATATTAGAGGGTGGGAGGTCACCCTAGTGGAGATAGTGAAGATTAAGTCCATATGGCATTGCTAGCACCTCGGGACGCCAGGTGTAGCATTTACTCTCCTTAGTGCCCGAAAATGGGTGTGGTGTTGGAGACTTACTCTCTTTAGTACCCAAAAGGGTGCAGAGTTGGAGACTATGTTCCTTAGCATCTGTAGGATACAGTGTTGGAGTAACGACACACCAATTACTTGTAATTGGGGGAAACAGTAGTCCGAAAGTGGTTTAGGACACCTTGGCCGAGTAGTCTTGCCATGGATGGTGAGGCTTGGGGACTATACATATGGTTTGGTTCTGTGAAATAGCCTACTGGTTCGGTCGGGAGTATTGGAGGACCGGATGGTTAGGGATCATGCATGCAAATTTGTGGTGATATTATATGATGTGATTATGTCACTTATTTTAATACTTGTTTATAACTTGGCTTGTTAATTGGTAATATAGATTATCTTAGTTACTGAGATTTTTATCTCACCCCGTGGATTATCATTTTACAGGTGCTACCAATGAGACTGAGCCAGGGAGGGAATCGGGTAGGAGCTAGCATATCTGCTACACTCTTTGTAAAGCTCAATTGTTGTTTGAGTGGTGTACATAAACTTGTTATATGATATTTTATGTTGCCAACTAGGAATGCATATCATTTTGATTGGTTGCACTTATTTCATACTATGTTGTTTTGTATTTTAGCCTAATATAGTATGTGATGTGAATATGTGGGAATTTTTGTGGTGATGGGCTAAAATACTAATACAAGTGCAAGGAATGTTTTATCTAAGTGATAATAATGTATTAGTAGTGTATTATATGGCAATAAAGGCCAAGTAGTACTTGTAGTACTAATTGTGCATTTTGGCCATACTGGGCAAAATGGCCATTGAGTGGTCAAATTTTGTGTTTGGTATATTTTTGTGTGTTTGATTGGTCACTTAAGTGTATTTTGGTCTATTGGACTTGGTTCAAGCCTCACAATAGGTTAATGGTATAAGTTATGAGTTTTGGATACTTGGATGGTTGAAAATTTCTTTAAAAAACTTACTTTTGCATCCAAGAGTCTAAAATTCTCATACAGTATTGGATCGTAACGAAACTTATACCATTAGTTAGCTTATTGAATAAGCTTCATATGGGCACTTGAATTACTCCAATCAGACATCGGATGTGAAAATGGCGCATGTTCAAAGTTCATCCAGAAAAACTATCATGGACAGGTGCGCCGCGGCGCATTTCGTGCAAGCCGCGGCACACGGTACAACGAGGAAACTTGTCATTCTGTGCCATAAGCTATGGTGCATGGACAAAAACACTCAAAAATGATATTTTTGGCCCTGTTTTGAAGAGTATGATTCCCAAAACTTTTCCATGCTTCCAATGCCTATATAAATCATTAAGTTTGAGCTCAAACTATCAATTTAAAGGGTTTTTATGGAATCCTAAATATTCCTCAATTATTTTTAAAAGATTATTAGTTTTAACCCTTTTATATATAATGTGAGATTAGGAGCAAATCTTTGCTGCTAATTATGATTGGATGTTGTGATTGTGTGGTGAATTTTGGTAATGTCAAGATGGACATTACAGATTTAATGTGGGAATAGGATTTTGAGTAGTGAAGTATTATTTTGGCTCATTAGGATGTTATATGAATAGATATGAGTAAAAGAGTGGAGTCCCGAAGCAGAGTTTGTGAGCATAGTGAGGATTTTCCTCACTGTACCACACGCCACATTGGGGGATAGATGCCTCACAGTGCATGGAGCAAAAATCAAATTCATAGGGACATGTCCAGCTTATTAAACAAAAGGGAGAAACATGGGAGGAGAGCTCAAATATGGAGAAGAGTAAGGGCTATACTAGGGCAAGCTAAATTAAGGGCAAGGATGGTGTCTCTAACCTGTTACTTATCAGGTAAGTCAGTACTACCTTAACCTCTGAATCTACCTTATTTTTACTTAGTTCTAACTAGTGAGAAATTGAATTCAGGAGTTTCAAGAAGTTGATTTCTTATCCTATAGTAATAAAAAGGTTCTTTAGAACTAAACTAGTGCTCTGTGACTAGTCAGATTTGAAACGATAAAGCTTTAGAGTTGTAGGCAAGAATTTCCCTAATCTAGAGAGAGAGTAGTGAGAGAAATTGGCTAAAAATGTTAAAGCTTGAAATGAGGGGTAATCAATGGCAATTTGTATAATCAAGTGTGAAATGTGAAATTGATAGCGATAAAGTACTTAAATGTGATAATTGGCACTTTTGTTCAATAAAGGAATTAACTCCAAATGCCAATTTTATGTAGATTGTAGTATGTGATGCACGAATTGCAAGAAGGGAGCTTATATAGGGTTGAAGTTACATAGGTAACCCTTTCTATCGAACAGAAGGGTTGAGGTAACCATATAGTTTATTGTGTTTATTAACTATTATAACTATGTAGAAGCAAATACAAATGATAAAGTTGTCACTTTGAAGAGTTTTATGCATAATTTGATATTGTAAATGATTTGAGCATGAAAATCGATTTGTAAAAGGCTACTAATTTTGATTAATATGTAAATACTATGTATAAAAGTTTGTGATGTGGAAATGTGAAGAAAAAGTAGTGGAAATTATGAAAGAGCATAATCATAGGGGGTGGGAGTTCACTCAGGATATGTGGAGATGTGTGTGTGTGTGGAGATATGTGAGTGAAAAAATCCATATAGTCGAGCTGGCACCATGAGACATTTGGTAGCATTATATGGGCTGATACCATAGGTAATCTAGTACAGTACATTATGGGACTGTTACTATAGAACATCCAGGCAGTCTAGCAACTCCTTAGTGCTTAATAGGGTGTGGTTAGGAGTCAAGGATGCCTCTATCACAAGTGTATAAAGAGGGAAACCATAGTTTGTAGGTGGGTTAGATTACCTTTTGCCGGGTGTTTCTACCATTGAAAATGTGCTCGGGTCAATAAGAGGTTGATCCAGGAGAGCCTATGGTTTCATGTAGAGGAGCATTGGAGGTTTGGTGACTAGACAATAATGCTAGTGTATATTTGTGTGGAATTGTTTTGAAAAGAGGAATCATTTCATATTTTGAGATATATATATATCTATGATATTACTTTATTTTGTTACTTTGGCATGATTATTTGTGGGAATAACCATTTAATGAACAATATTGGTTGTTAAGATTTTTATCTCACCCATGGTTATTTACATTTTTCAGATTCTAGTGTTAGTGGTTCGAAGGGAAAGACATTGGCTAAGTTGAGATCTCTCACTAAGCCTTTGAAAGGTTTTAGTGTAATGAAGTTGATTGTTATTAGTCTTATATATGTATAAGTTGCCATAGGATTTATACATGTGCATAAAGATATAATTGTGGTATGGTTTGTGATTTTGAGCTCCCTAGCCTTTCTATATGTGTGAATGATGAAATGTCTAAATGGATTAGTGGATGGATGTAATTATGTGTGAATATGAGATGGGTAGAGGTTATATCTAGTGATTTGGCCATATATGAGATTAAAGAAATAAAAATGTGAATTTGGCCTAAAGGGTGAAATGGGCAATTTATAGGCCAAATTTATGTGTGTTATATTGTGCATGTGTATGGTCAATTAGGTGTATATTGTCCATGTGGACTTGGTCAAGGCCCAAAAAGTGGCTAATGACATTTAGTTTTGAATTAAGATACTTGAGTGGCAAAATTTTGGCAGAAACTGGTCAAAATGTACTTGGATGTCCAATTTTTGATAGAGATATCGGATTGAGATGAAACCAATGTCATTAGTTAGATTTTAAAAAAAAGCTTTGTGTGGGCACTTAAACTATCCCAATTGGACATTATATGTGGAAATGGCACTCATCTGAATTTCATATCAAAAACTACCATTTAACAGCAAAGTCAAGTGTGTGTGCCGCGGTGCATATACTAGCATGTCATGACACATGGCATAGAGCAAGCAACTGTGGCCTCTATTTAGTGATACATATGTTTTCCCAGTCCTTAATGCACATAGGTTTATTGCTTTCGTTATGGGTATAAAGGTTTATAATTGAGTGAGTTATAAAGTGATTTCTGAAATTTTTTATTGGGATCCCAAAGCTTTTAATGTTTTTAAAGTAAATGATTTTGATTTGATTAATAAGATTATAGTAGAGTGTATGGTAATTTTAGTAAGGGCATTATAGCCAGGAATGAAAAGATAGGTGACTAAGTTTGTAACGCGATGCTTGACTTGTCAAAAGGTGAAGATAGAACATCAGAGGCCAGTTGGAATGTTACAGCCATTAGAAATAGCTAAGTAGAAATGGGATAGCATATCCATGGATTTTATCTCTGGATTGCTAAGAACTCAATCAGGACACGATGTTATTTGGGTGATTGTTGACCGATTGATGAAATTAGCTCACTTTTTAGCCATCAGGATTAGTGATTCTCTAGAGAAGTTAGTTGAGATTTATATATGTGAGGTTGTACATTTACATAGAGTGCCTAAAGATATAGTCTCTGATTGAGATTTGAGATTTACATCCAGGTTATGGGGAGCATTACACAAAGCTATAGGTACTACTTTGAAGTTTAGTACCACATATCATCTTCAGATTGATGGGCAAACTCAACGAATCATTCAAACTCTAGAAGATATGCTATGATCTTGTGTGTTAGAATTGTGTGGTACTTGGGATAGCTTCTTGCCATTAGTCAAATTTGCATACAACAACAGTTGTCATTCTTGCATGTAAATAGCTCCATATAAAGCTTTATATGGAAAGAAGTGTAGATCTCTATTATGTTGGACCGAGTTGAGTGAAAGGAGCATTATAGGATCTGATCTTATATGGACCTGACCACTTAGAAGATTGAATTAATACGTTAAAAGTTATTGCAACTCAAAGTAGGTAAAAGAGTTATGCCAATCAAAAAAGGAAACTATTGGAGTTTTTAATAGGTGATCACTTTTCAAAGTTACAGTAATAATAGGAATTAGGAGATCAATTAGAGTCAAGAAATTGACTCATAGATTCATGGGTTCGTTTAAAGTCTTGGAGAGGATTGGACCAGTTGCTTATCGAATTGCTTTACCTTTACAGTTATCTAGGATTTGTAATGTGTTCCACATGTCCCAACTTAAGAAATACCAACCAGATCCTTCTCATGTGATTGAGCCTGAAGAGGTAGAATTGTGAGAAAACATGACCTATAGAGCATAACCAGAATTAATAGTAGAAATGAAAGATAAACAATTAAGAAATAAGACTATTCGACTGATGAAAGTGTCTTGAAAGGTATGACTCTTGGTGACGCAACCTTGGTAGATAGAAACTCAAATAAGATAGCTATACCCTTAATTTTTCCTTTAAGTATGTGTGAGTTAATAGTTGTTTCAATTTTGGGGACAAAATTCTTAAAAGGAAGGGAGATCTATAACATCCTGAATTTCTAATCCTGTATTAATGACTGATTAAGAATGAATTAATGATTTGATGTAGAATAGGATTCTAAATAGTAAAGTATTATTTTGACTCATTGGGATATTATATGAACAAATATTAGTAAAAGAGTAGAGTCTCGAAGTAAAGTGTGTAAACATAGTGAGGATTTCCCTCACTGTGCCACACATTGTGGTAAGGGATAGATACGCCATGGCGTATGGTGCAAAACTTTGATTAATAAGACATGTCCTACTGATGGAATGCAGAAGGCAGAATATGAGAGAAGAGATCAGACATGGAGAAGTGTAAGGGATCTACTAGGGCAAGAAAAATTAGGAGCAAGGATAGTGTTTCCAACTTCTTACTTATTAGGTAAGTCACGTACTACCTTAACCTTTGAATCTACCCTATTTTCTCTTAGTTTTAACCAGTGAGAAAGTGAATTTGAGAGTTTTAAGGAGTTGATTTCTTACTTTGTAGCAAAGGTTCTTTAAAACTAAACTAGTGCTTTATGACTAGTTACAGTTCAAACGATAAAGCTTTGAAGCTGTAGGCAAGAATTGCCCTAATCTAGAGAGAGAGTAGTGAGAGAAATTGGCTAGAAATGTTAAAGCTTAGAATAAGGGGTAATCAGTGGAAATTTGCATAATTGAGTGTGAAATGTGAAATTAATAGTGATGAAGTGTTTAAATGTGATAATTAGCACTTTTTGTCAATGGAGGAATTGACTCTAAATGCCAAGTTTGTATAGATTCTAGTGTGTGACACACCAATTGTGAGAAAGGAGCTTAAATAGGGTTGAAGTTACACTGGTAACCCTTTCTATCGAATAGAATGGTTGAGGTAACTATATAGTTGTGTTTATTAACTATTATAACTATGTAGAAATAAATACAAATAATAAACCTGTGGTTTTGAAGAGTTTTGTGCATGAATTGTCATTAAAATAGCTTTTACATGAGCAATAGTTTAGGAATTGAGATTTGGAAGGTTATTTGAATTCAAATGAAATATATATATAGATGTATGACATTATATATGTTGTGGAAATGTATATAAGTAGTAGAAATTGGGAAAGAGCATGATCATAGGGGGTGGGAATTTACCCAGGATATGTGGGGATGTGTGTGTGTGTCGAGATATGTGAGTAAAAAAATCCATATAGTCTAGTTGGCACCATGGGACATTTGGTACAGCATTATACGAGCTGTTACCATGGGTAATTTGGTATAGCACATTATGGGAATATTACCATAGGACATTCAGGAAATTTGTCAACACCTCGATAGGGTACAATTAGGAGTTAACGACACCTCTATCACAAGTGTGTGAAGAGGAAAAACCACAATCTGTAGATAGGTTATATTACACTTAGCTGGGTGTTTCTACCACTGAAAGTATGCTCGGTCAACAAGTAGTATATATGAATTTAACAGCATATGAATTTAATATCAGAAATTGCCATTTGACAGGAAATTCAGGTATGCACACGTGCCATAACACATGTGGCACGAGCCATAGCACATGGCATAGAGCAAGCAATTGTGGCCTTTGTGCTACATACCGCGATGTATGTGGCAAGAGCCACGACGTACGGTGCCAAATTTCACTTTGTTTTTTAGTGATGAACATGTTTTCTACATCCTTGATGCACATAAGTTTATTGCTTCCACTATTTGTATAAAAATTTATACTTGAGTGAGTTATAAAATGATTTCTGAAAAATTTTATTGGGAGCTTAAGGCTTTTAATGTTTTAAAGCAAATGATTTTGATTTGATTAGATCAATTGTAGTGGAGTGTAAAGTAATGTCAGTGAGGGCATTACATCAAGCGATAGGAGTCAAACCAGGATAAATCACTTATATCGTGCTTTACTCATCTAACTCTCGTGATTGTTGATTTCATTCCTTCAGCTCACTTATTGTTATTGCAATTTATTTAAATTTTCAATAATTTACCTCTTGTCTTAGGGCATTTGCAAAATGCAATCCTCTCACTCATATCTACCTATTTAACATCTAAAGAACAAAAACCATCAACTAATCATCCAAATTTCTAATCCTCTACTAATTACCACTTAATCCCTATTCAACAACTAATTATAGGATTAGAAAATCAAGATGTTATAGTTCTCCCCTCCTTTTTAAAATTTTGTGCCCAAAATTGAGAAAGCACTTTAATACATACCTATGGAAATAAATGGGGATACTGTTGTCTCATCTTATCGTCTGTTTCCTAAGTAATGTCACCAAGATCCATGCCTCGCTAGAAAACTTAACCAATCATATGATCTTCTTCCTCAATTATTTATCCTATACATCTAAAATTGTCTTTGGCTCAGCTTAAAGGTCAAATTCTCCTAGAGCTCAACCTCCTTCGATTCTATCACATAACAAGGGTTTGGTTGATATTTCTTAAGTTGCGATGCATGGAATGCATTATGCACATAAGATAATTGTGGTGGTAATGAAATTATGTAGGCAATTGGACCAATTCTCTCTAGAATCTTGAATACACAAATGAATTGAGGAGTCAACTTCTTAGCTCTAATCCTAATTCTGATCACTAATGTAACCCTTACAAATGCATGGTCTCCTACTAGGAACTCTAATGGCCTTTTATGCCTATCATCGTAACTCTTGCCTATTCTGAGCTATCAATAACTTTTTCCTTATCAACTCAATCTTTTGAGTCGTTTGATCCATAATGTTCAGTCCCAACATACTCCTCTCACTCAATTTTGGCCAACATAGAGGTGATCTATACTTCCTTCCATATAATGCCTCATAGGGTACCATTTGAATACTAGAGTGGTAGCTGTTGTTGTAAGCAAATTCAACCAAAGGAAAATGGCAATCCTAGATACCCTTCAACTTTAGAACACAGGCTCTTAACATATCTTCTAGGGTCTGTATGGTTCATTCTATCTGCCCATCCATTTGTGGATGATACGCTGTACTGAATCTCAACTCCGTACCTATGGTTCATCGTAAAGCTCCCTAGAACTTGAATGTAAACCTTAGATCTCTATCCAATACTAGACTCTTCAATACACCATGCAGTCTCACAACTTCTTAGATATAGATCTCCACCAACTTTTCTAAAGAATTACTAATCCAAATAGGTAGAAAATGAGTTGACTTCATGAATCTATCAACAATTACCTAAATGGCATCGTATCTCGACTACATTCTTGGCAATCCAGTTACAAAATCCTATGGATATACTATCCTATTGCCACTTAAGGATATCCAGAAATTGCAACATCCTTGCTGATCTTTGTGCTTTATCTTAACCTTTTAACAGGTTAAATATCTAGTCATAAATTCTATAACATCTATCTTCATACCAGGCTATTACTAATACCACCTCATGTCTTAGTACATCTTTGTAACTCTTAAATGGATTATATACTTGCTATAATGAGCTTCAATTAGTATCACTTTCTTCAAGTCTGCATCATCAAGTATATAGATTCTATCCCAATAGACTACAAACCTATCATTATTAAAATTGAAATTAATGGCTTAATTTGCTTCAATCTCTTCTCTAATCCCTAGAAGACATTCATTCGCTAGTTGTGTCATTCTTAATTCCTTCCAAAAATCACTGTTGATCTTCGTGGAGTAAGCACCAACTAATGCCTTCTGTGGTGCATCTTGTTGTGACTCAACAAAAGATTCTATCAATCTGTACTCTTAAACTAATAGACTTACCATATTAGCTATACTCAGATGGTATTTCAATTCAAAATTGTAATCCTTAAGGACCTTATTCTGATCTACTAGGTATTTCAAACTTTTATCAAAGTAAATAGCTCTGCTATGAGCTCTAAGTCATGCACAGGATAGTTCTCATTATATGGTCTTAACTGTTGAGATGCATATGCTATTACTCGACCATCTTCAAGACACTTCTCAGGCCTCTCAATGATGCATCTATATATACCTTATAAGGTAACCTCAGATTAGAGATAATTAACACTTGAGCTATAGTTAACCTTCTCTTTTAGTTATTGAAATGCCACTTCACACTAGTCATTCTAAATATAAGGCTAATCCTTCTGTGTTAGCTTAATCAATGAAGAAGTTATCTAGAAAAATCCTTGGATAAATCATTGATAATACCCAGCTAATCTTAGAAAACTATGCATCTTTGTGACTAAACTAGGACGTCCCTACTTCAACACTGCATCAACATTATGCAGATCCACTGAAATCCCTTTTCCTAACACCACGTGTCCCAAAAATTAGACTTCTCTTAGACAAAACTCACACTTACTGAGTTTGGCATACAATTTCTTATCTTTCAAAATCTAAATCACCATCCTCAAATGCTTCGCATATCGATCCTCATTCTTCGAGTAGACTAGAATGTCGTCTATAAAGACCACCACAAATTGATCTATGTATGGCCTGAATATTTGATTCATATAGTTCATGAATATTGTAGGTGCATTGATTAAGCCAAATGGCATAACTAGGAATTCATAGTGTCTTGAATGCTATCTTAGGTACATCTATCGTATTAACTCTCAACTGATAGTACCCTGATCTCAAATCAATCTTGGAAAAAGATTGAGGATCCAGGTAATTGATCTAAAAGACCATCAATTCTTTGTAAGGGATACTTTTTCTTCATGGTTACCTTATTCAACTGTCAGTAATCAATGTAAAGATGCAGACTACCATCCTTCTTTCTCACAAACAATACTGGTAATCCCCAAGGTGATACACTCAGTCTAATAAACCCTTTATCTAGCAAGTCTTCAATTTTCTTCTTTAACTCTACTAATTCTGATGGCTATATTCTATATGGGGCCCTTAATATTGGTTTAGTTTCAGGAACCAAATCAATCGAGAACTCAACTTTCCTTTTAGGAGGTAATCCAGTCACTTTATTTAAAAATTCCTTAGGGAACTCACTCATGACCTCGATCTTCTTAATTCCACCATAATACATGATACTGGAGGCAAAGAATACCATATATGCATCACAACCTTGTTAGATTAATTTCTCAATACTAACTATTAACAAGAATGTGAACTACTCAAAGGAATCTACTGCTATAGATGATATTGGCAGTGAAACCACGTTTCTGGCATAATCAGGCATAGCATTATTCGCTGCTAGCCAGTCCATGCCAATAATCACCTCTGTTCCTTTTATAGGAATATAAATTAGATCAATCTTGGAAATTCTATCCTTAAATTGAATCTCTACACCTTGACAAGCTCTACTTGTATTACTAGACAATCTAGAAGGCATCATCACTCTAATAAGCATAGGTGACTCTTGCAAAGATAAACTCAATCTATCCACACATTCCTCAAACACAAAAGAATGTGTGACACCAGAATCAAATAATGCTTTTACTTGGTGACCATAAATAGAAATCACACCTCTGATCAAATTTGGAGATGCTATGGCCTCTTCCTGTGTGACTGCAAACACTCAGTCAGGAATAGTGGAACACTACTCAGTCTCCTCAACTCTACCCTCTGGGCACTGCCTTACTATATGTCCTGACTTTTCACACTTGAAACAAGCCCAACATCTTCCTAGATAAGATTGACTATAAATATTGTACTGAGGTGACCTTTCAATACTCAAAGTCAGTGCTGGAATATTTAATGCTTACCTTGAAGATTGTAGAGGCCCAACTCTTATGCCTCTACTTCTCTGCATTGACCCCCCAAAATGATCGAGACTATTATCTTTTACTAAAACCTCTCCTTCCCAAAGACCTAGAACTGCCAGCACTATACCTAGGCTTCTTTAAGACTCCACTTGTCAAACCCAAAGGGGATGAGAATCTCCCCTACTATCTCATCTCCTCTTAAGATTTGCCTCTTTGCCTTTCCTGGTAGCTACTCTCAACTTGTGGCATTTCCTCATATGTTATCACATCCAGTAACATGATCTATTATTGGTACTAAGGTCTTATCTTCCGTAATAGTCTCTCTGCTTTCTACTTAGTAGCACTGCTATACTGGAGGTATGTGGAATAAGCTGATAGGTCATCAGGTCTTCTTATAAACTCCTCCTCATCCAAATCTTTTTGCCTAAAAGCATGAAACTCTTTTTCTTTTTCAATTATGAATGAGATTAGAAAGTACTGATTGAAAAAGACCTTCTTAAACTCATCCCAACTCAATCAAATACCACCAATCGGTCTCACAGACTCCCACCACCTCTTAGCAGCATTAACTACTACACTATGGCCAGAACAACTTTTTACTTAGAGATGTAGACCACAATTTCAAAAATAGTCTCTAACCTCTCACTTCATAGCTTTACTTCTCCCTCTCTCATACTCTCATCAAATATCAGTAGTTGAACCGAACAAACTTCTTATAAGCATGATCAGTTGATAGATCAGTGCTAGGAACTTTTTGCCTGCTACCTAAACCCTGAGATAGTCTAGGTCTACTTTATGCTTCCACATGTATAGGAATACCTTAAGCCTTAACTCTCTCCTCTTGTTCTCTACCTCTTAGGTTCATATCATGATCCCTAACTGTCTGCCTTATATTCACCACCATATCTCTAAGCTCTTCAAGTAGCTCATCCCTTCTATCTCTCTGAGGCTGAATCGATTGAACTTTTGACTCTTATTCCTCCTGAATTACTCATCTAGACACAGTACTTCTAGCATGAGTGCCTCTGCTCATAATGCACACTATTTTCTCCCCTCCTAAGGATGAAAATAAGAAACATAAAGAATATCAGGGAAAGAGTTGTGTAATGAACAATAAGTTGCCATATATCATCTAGAATGAATGAACTAGAGAATCACCACAATCAAGCCTCGAAACTTAAGAAACTGATAACAAAATTGTAACCTTCTCTTATATTTTCTAGATATAAAAGAAGATTAACTAAATCACCATACAAATCATACCAAATAATAATCAAATACTTTGTTTGAAAAGCTTAAGCCCAAGATTCATTTTGGAAAATCATAGAAATCACAGCACAGTTGAGCAATACATAGCAGAAACACATTATATGCATTCATAAGCAACATTGCATGCCTTATAAACAAAGAAGTCAAGTTAGAATATAAGTAATATGCCGCGGTGGACAATACTTATGCTGCAACATGTGGCACAAAACCACACACCTATATCTCCTCTATGTCATGCATTACAGCATGAGATGCCATGTGCCATAGCGTGCTAGTTTGAATTTGCTGCTATTATTTGACAGCATAAATGATGAACTTCTAACGTGCACCATTTTCACATATGATGTCCGATTAGAGTGATTCAAGTGCCCACATAAAGCTTATCTCATAAGATAACTAATGGGATGTGTTTGGATACAATCTAAAAATCTAATCATAATTTAGACATAATGGTGCAAAAATTCACTTTGTTAAAGAATTTTACTCACCTAAGCACTTAAATCGATCCCATTATCTCATTAGACCATTTTAAGACTTAAACTAAGTCCAAAAGGACCTATTACACCTGATTGACCATAATGGATCATACATATGTATGTATATCAAAATTTGGCCATTCAACAGCCCATTTTTCACATTTCACAAAATCTCACAATTTGTTATAGTTTGGCCTACTTGGCCTTTTCTTACCACAAAATTACTTCATTTACTACTTTCACATTTACAATATAATCACAAGTTAATATTAGCCTCAAATTACTTATCTTATCACATAATTCCACATATGGGCTAAGATTCCCTAAAATTTACTACCTTTTCCACTAAACATGACTCTAATATACAATCTGTATAACAAGTCATTTACACCTTAACCATAAAATATTTAGTTCACTATACAAATTTAGAGCTTTCACATGACCACAACACCACTATGCCTGTCTAGACTCTTTTTCCTTGCCCTAATCACTACATTATCTTGTAAAAATGTAACCATAATGGTGAGATAAAAATTTTAGTAATAGAATAACTCATTAATAGAAACTATAACATGCAACTATATGAACTCATAATATAATATAGTATTAAACATAACATATACACATGTTTCATTTCAAATCACAACAATATGTGTCAATTCACTTCTTTTACCACTATAATCACCACTTTTGCGCATACACAAAATATAGCATGATCACTAATAACTAAACCTTTAAATCACCCCGACTGAAAAACATAGGCTCGCCTTATACCAATATACACTCTCATTAGTCCTGAGCTCACATTTAGTGGCAAAATCTGTAACATCCTAAATTTTTTAATCCTATGATTAGTCATTAATTGAGGGTAAAGTGGTAATTAATATGGGATTAGAGATATGGATGATTGCTTGATAATTTAACTCATTAGGATGTTGTGTGAATAGGTATAGGTAGAAGTATCGCATTACAATTCGAAGCTAGTGCATGTGGTGAGAATTAATCTCATTGTACCACACGTCGCTGCTTGTGTTGCATGCACCACAGTGCATGGACTAGAAAATGACTTTGTAAGTCATGAAATCTTAGAAATTTTAGAGGAGAGAGATTTAAAACACATGAAAGGGAGGAGAGAAGAGGGTTTGATCATCTAGGGCAAGCCATTACAAATCATTGAAAGGTGCTTTTGATTGATAACTTAGTAAGTAAGCTATGTATAATCCTTACTTTCCATTCTACACAAATTTCTCTGAAAATGAGTTATAGGGAAATTGAATCGGTGAAATTTTATGGGTTTAATTCTTGCCCAATAGTAATAAAAAGGTTCTTGAGAGTTAAATTAGAGCTTTGCAACTAGCTTAAAATTGAATGATAGAGCTTTGAACCTATAAGTTCAATTTAGCCCTAAGAGAGAGAGAATTTAGGGTAGAAATCATGTTTGAGTGAAATGAGATAGATTGATATAATGTAAAGTAGTAATCAAGTAGTAATGGACTTAGAATAGATAAATGAAAAAGAGCTTACAGCTGAATATAGCCATAAGTAGTAAATATATGTTTTTGGTCAAAATGGATCAATTGACTGAATTGTGCCAATTGTGTCCAGATTGGTATATTGAACTTGTGAGTTGAGAAAGGAAGCTTGTGATAAGCTATTATAGTAGTTGAAATCCACGAGTAAACTTTTTAGTGACAGAAGGGTTGAGGTAACTAAATAACTTTCTTTATTTAACTGTTTATTGTAATTGTGTGTGAATATGCTATATAATGCATGAAATGGTTTTCAATTGAGCATGTTTTATGGCATTGTGTGAATGTTGCATGAAATAGCTTTTGATTGAATTAAACTATTGAAATGAGTGATTTCAAATGATATGTTAATATACATGCATGCATACATACATACATACATGCATGCATACATACATATGTATATATGTTATGTGTGGGAAAGTATATAAAGTGGTGATTCTGTTAATCCTCTCTTATAGTGAGTGGATATGGGGGAAGGTTACAGAATCACCTAACTAAAGGAGTTCTATCTCACTTTTGGACTATAGTTTCTCCCAATACACACAATAGGGTATCGTTGACTATAACACCATATCACACAGACACTAAAGAGTCCAAATCTCCAACACCACACCTCAATAGGTATTAAGGAGATAATCTCTAACATCACACCTCGAAAGGCACTAAGGAGATACAATTCTCCAATATCACACCCCGTTAGGCACTAAGGAGAATATGCCATATGATCTTATTACTACACTTCACACAGGTGAACTCCTACCTTTATGATCATACTTTCCAAACTAATCATAGGTTCCACATTCATACCATACACATTTTTGAATATGTAGCATATATATACATGTATGCATATAACATATGAAATCACATGTTTTAACCCTTTCCATTTGTTCAAAAACCATGTCATGCAACCTTAACTAAATTCCATGAATTATGCTTAGTTTAAAACCATTTCATACACTAAATAGCATACTCACACACAGTTACCATAAATAATATAGCAGAGAAAGTTATTCAGATACCTCAATTATTCTGGCAATAGAAAGGTTACTTATGGATTTCAAATACCATTATAGCTTTTCACAAGTTTCCTTACTAAACTCACACACAAAATAGGCCAATCTATATGCAATTTAGTCATTTGGTATAAATTGACCAAAAGCACTTAATTAGTAACTCTGGTTGGAACTAGCCATTCATTCCTTTTCATTTATCCATTCTGAGTTCATTACCACTAAATACCACTTTACATCACCTCATATGATCCCATTTCACTCAAATATGATTTTCACCCTAATTTTGTAACATCCTGATTTTTATATAATAAAGAAATGGTGGAATTTAGGTTTTGAGGAAAAAATGATAATAATAGGAATTTATATTATTTGAGGTTATTTAGAAATAATATTATGGTTAGGTATTTAATTATAAATTTAAAAATTTAAATTTAAAACCACATAAGCAATATTTAGTTAAGATATAATACATAAATAATTTTTTTATGTGTGTGTTAAAAAAAAGAAGGTACAAGGAAAAAAAAAAGGGGTGAAAGGTTGTTGTTTCTAAGTCCTACATTGGTTAGATGAGGGAAGAGAAGAGGTGCCTTCATGTATAAAAAGGAGGGGGTGTGTGCATTAGGAAGCATGAGAGGCTAAGATGCAATTTAGAGGAAATTGCAACTTATGGCCCAAAGGTTTTAATAATTAAATTCAGACCTATGGGACCCCAATTTCATTTTTATATTATTTTTCTCTCTTCCTCTCACGTTGCTCGGCGTTTTCTCGCAAGGGGGGATTATTTTTTTTCTTCAGGTATGTTCTAATTTTCCTGTTTAGATTAGCATTTAAAAATTTATTTAATTACAAAATTAATTTTATAGTTATTTTCTAAATAATATTAGTTTTCTAGTGATATGATTATTTTGTAGGATAGAGTAAAGATTCTGATTAGAATTTTTCTATAGGATAGTTAATCTGATGATATGATGGATTAAAAATATAGGTTAAAACTCTTAGGGATATAATAAATATTATAGAATATTTTCTTGAGGTTGAAACTCATGTTTAAGAATTTTTGAGTTAAACTCTAGATCTATATGGTTGAATTTATGTGGAATCTGAGATGTAGGGATGAACCTCTAATTATTAAATATTTATTTAAGTATGAATAGGTTTTTTGAGGTTATAGAAAGGTGATTTGAGGCTTCAAAATAATTTTAAAATTTTTAATTTATTTTTGGACGAATTTTTAGAATATAGAAGGATGAAATTGTGATACTAGAAGTGATTTGAGGATAAAAAATAGTTTATTAGGGTACGAGAATTTTAGAAAAGAATTTAAAAGTTAAATGAGGCATAAATCTTAAATTAGTGTTAATATGGATTATAGATCTAAGACTTTCTAACTCTTTAAATTTAGAGTTATTTATTTTAATGTAAAATTAATATATAGTATTGTGAAATAATTATGTAGATTATATTGACAAAGATAGTGGTGAAAAGGAGTTGTGAAGGGGAACTTGTTATTCAAGACATAAGGTAACCATTATTAATGTATTGTGATGAGTGTGTTTGTGAATGGTTATGTGTTGACTTGTTGTTTGGAAAAACTATGAATTATTGAAAAATAAATACTATTATATATTTGTTTGAAATTATTGCCAAGTGGGTCAAAAATTTATTTTTATTTATTATGATGAGATATTATTGTTTGGATATATTCCTGTTTGGATATTTGAATGATGCATGACTTGTCAGGGTATTTTAATGTATGGTGTTAATGGAAATTTTTGTTCGGTTAATTATTACCATGTGGTAAGCCCTCATTGGACCCAATGAGTGGCGTGTCTCTTGGTCCAACTCACCTTTGGCCGGGTGATTTGGCATCCGAGCATGGCAAAAGGAAGATATAAGGTGTAGTCATGCAATTAAATACTTATTCGGTTTGTTTGGAAATATGGTTTGATTAAATGTTTTTGTGTGCCCACTTAGCAATCGCATGATTAGTTACATTCGCATGCATCATTACATATTAATTTTTGGTTATTGGGACTTTTAAGTCTCATTCCCCGTGGTTAATATTTTTATAGGAGAGAGTCCGGTCGAGAAAGCACCAGAGGCGTAACTTTGGTGTATGAGACACCATCTTTTACGTTGCCTCTCATTTTGTATTATGCAATGTATCTTATGCCAACCTAGGATATTTCTTATTTTGACAACATGTAAACTCTAATCTTTTTTATTAAATACAATTATATGACCAAGAGGATTATGTTTGTCCCTCTTGATTCATGACCTAATTTAAATATCATGCCGTGAGGATCCTGTCTATCCCTCATGGTTCTAATTGCTTTTTTGAGATATTTTAAGACCTGTGGTATATTGTCTTGGATGTATCATAGTAGAAATTTTTCTACCATGATAAGGGTATAATAAGGGTTCAATGAAAAAAAATGATTTGTTGAATTAATAATTTGTGAAAAAAATCGGTTTGTAAATTTGAGGGTGTTACATATTGTTACCAGAGCATCATGTTTTGAATCTTTATTTTAGTGATACTTATTTAAACTTTTGTTTGAAACTATTACTTGTTTGAATTTAATATGTATTAATATGTGTAGTGCATTGCATATAGTCGGTTGGCAATATACATTGTTATGGTGCTTCTCATTGTATGGCTATTATATGGTTAGGCTAATTTTATTCTTTATATCTTATATCCTTTAGGAGGGGAGAGAAAATGCTGTTACTCGCGGTAACTTAGGATCCCAACATGAGCACCCACCACCGCCACTGCCAAATAAGGAGTCTGACTTGGCAGAATTGAGAATGCTTGTAAAAACATTAACAGACAAGGTTCAAGGATATGAACAAGAGTTGACGGAGCTAAAGAGGCAAAAGGTAACTAAAAATGGAGATAGGGTTCATGTTGAGAGTCATGTGGGGGAAGGCAGTTCCTCACATCCTGCCACTCCGAGAGATCATAAGTCTAGAAGGGAGGAAACTAGGCAGGAGGAACAGAGAGCCCCACCGACCATTACTAATGTGTGGGAAACTGTTAGGAAGTTTAACCCTCCTACATTTGATGGTAACCTTAAACCATCCGTGGTAGAGGAATGGGTGAAGAGACTCGAGTCCATCTTTCAAGTAGTCATATGCACCAGCAATCAGAAAGTACAAGTAGTATTAGTGCTCCTAGTGAAAGGAGCAAGAGATTGGTGGGAGACAACAGGGCCCAGGGATGATTCTACACTCACCCGGGAGGAATTCAAGGAAAAATTGTTCAGACATTACTTTCCATCAGAGTTAAGGTCTGAAAAGGAAGCTGAATTCCATGCCTTTAAGCAAGGAAACCTCGATGAGGACACATTCATTGCTAAGTTTCAGGAGTTATCTAGATACTCCACGTACCTGTAGTATAGGGATGATTCTGAATGGAAGGCCAAGCGCTTATTGGAGAAGGCTAGACCAGAATTGAGGGAGCAATTGGCTCATCTAGATATCCGAGATTATGACAAAATGTGCATAAAACTACAAGTAGTAGCTCACAGTAAGAAGGAGGTCGAGAGAGAGAAGGGGGGTTATTCATATAGTAGACCCCCAACCTACCCCTGACCCACCAGAGGCATTTTAAAGAAAAACTATCAGGGTTCGAGTAGCTCATGGAACCAAGGAAGGCAGAAGGGTCCATTTCAAAAGGGCCAAGGACAGAGGAGCTATCGTAGTAGTTATCACAGGTCATAGTGGAGCCCAACAGTATCTACCCCTGCCCCAAGTACAGCGAGCTCTCAGCAGTGCACTAAATGTAGGCGCCGTCACTTCGGACAATGCTGGGTCTGTTACATTTGTGGGAAACCCGGTCACATTGCAAAGTTTTGTAGGGACAACCAGAGCTCAAATATGAAGAACCCTTCCCAACATCCTATTATCTCTGGCCGTGTGTTTGCCCTTACTCAGGACACGATGAACTCCCCAGATGCCATTAGAGGTAACATCAAAATCCTTCATCATGATATTGTTGCACTATTTGATTAAGGTGCTACACACTCTTTTATTTCTGAAACTTGTGTAAAGAATCTTGATTTGCCTGTGTGTATTTTACCTTTTGAAATGAATGTGTCTACTCCTGCGGGAGAATCTGTGAGGACCGCTAAGGCATGCCTTAACCTAGTGGTCGAGTTTAAAAATAGGAAAACAACTATAGACTTAATTATCCTACCACTGAGAGGTATGGATGTAATTGTGGGAATGAATTGGATGGCTGCAAATGGTGCTATCCTAGATTGTAGAGAGAGGAGTGTGTCTTTATCTTCTTTGTCGGTGACTCTAGTCAAGACTCAAGATCATATTTTCTTGTCGACGGCGCAAGTTGATAGATATATGAAGAAGGGTTGCCAGGCTTATATGGTTTTCTTCTCTATCCAAGCTGAGATTGATGAAGGCGTGAAGAATATCCCAATTGTCAAAGAATTTGCGAATGTATTTCCAGACGAAGTCTTCGGTTTATCCCCAAAGCGCGAGGTAGAGTTCTCAATTGAATTAGTACACGGTACAGGGCCAATT
Organism: Prosopis cineraria; assembly: GCF_029017545.1. Taxonomy (NCBI): domain Eukaryota; kingdom Viridiplantae; phylum Streptophyta; class Magnoliopsida; order Fabales; family Fabaceae; genus Prosopis; species Prosopis cineraria. Next base: position 19,805,508 of record NW_026555335.1, read on the forward strand.
TCTAAAGCTCCTTATCGGATGTCCCCTTCAGAGTTAGCAGAACTGAAAAAAACAAATTGAAGAGCTACTTGAGAAGGGTTTCATCAGACCGAGTATTTCACCTTAGAGATCTCCAGTCCTTTTTGTAAGAAGAAGGACGGAAGCCTCCGATTGTGCATTGATTATAGACAATTGAACAAAGTAACCATCAAGAACAAATATCCACTTCCGAGGATTAATGATTTACTGGATCAGCTCGTGGGATCCACAGTTTTCTCAAAGATTGACTTAAGGTCAGGGTACCACCAATTAAGAGTAAGAGTGGAGGATATACCTAAGACAGCGTTTCGGATGAGATATAGGCATTATGAATTCATGGTGATGCCATTTGGACTTACGAATGCTCCTGCGGTATTCATGGATTACATGAATAGGATCTTTCGACCCTACTTAGATAAGTTTGTAGTAGTGTTTATTAATGACATTCTTATTTATTCAAAAGATGAGGAGGCCCATGGCGAGCATTTAAGAATCGTCTTGCAAGTTTTGAGGGAACATAAGCTTTATGCCAAATTAAGCAAGTGTGAATTTTGGCTCCAAGAAGTAAAGTTTTTGGGCCATGTTGTGTCCAGAGATGCAGTTGCGGTGGATCCTAGCAAGATTGATGCAGTGATGAAGTGGGAACAGTCAAAATCTGTGATGGAGATACGAAGCTTTCTAGGTTTAGCAGGTTATTATCGTCCCTTTATTAAGGGATTTTCACAAATTGCGATGCCGTTGACTAAGCTGACTAAAAAGGATGCCCCGTTTATTTGGACTAACAAATGTGAAGTTGCTTTCCAAGAATTGAAAAAGAGGTTAACCACTACTCCAGTATTGACTATTCCTGACCCTGTGGTGCCGTACACTCTATACACTGATGCTTCTTTACAGGGTTTAAGATGTGTTTTTATGCAAAATGACCGAGTGGTTGCCTATTCCTCCAGAAAGTTGAGACCACATGAGGAAAATTACCTGACACATGATTTGGAGTTGGCTGTAGTTGTGTTTGCTCTGAAGATATGGAGACACTACTTGTATGGATCTAAGTTTTAAATCTTCAGTAACCATAAGAGCCTGAAGCATTTATTTGATCAAAAAGAGCTTAATATGAGGCAACGATGATGGATGGAATTTCTGAAGGATTATGACTTTGAATTACATTACCATCCGGGTAAGGCTAATGTGGTAGCTGACGCCTTAAGTAGGAAGACTATTCATGCTGCACATTTGATGGTTTATGAATATCATTTGTGGAACAGTTTTCATGATGTTCCAGTTGATGTGATTGAACATCAAATGGCCACACTCCAGGTAGCAGACTTTGAGAGCAAATTCTGGGAAGATCTTAGAGTCTCACAGCAGAGTAATGACTACTTGAGGAATATAAGGAAGGAGATAGTGGCTGGTAAGGCCCCAAATTTTACCATCTCTAATGACACAGTGATGAGATATAAAGGTAGAGTTTGTGTACTAATGATCCAAGATTGAGGAATATCCTTTTAGAAGAGGCTCATAGGAGCAAATATACAATTCATCCCGGTGTAAATAAAATGTACCATGACTTGAAGCGAGGTTGGTGGTGGCCAGGAATGAAGAAAGATGTAACCGAATTTGTTTCTATATGTTTAACGTGTCAGAAGATAAAGATAGAACATCAGAAGCCAGTTAGAACACTGCAACCGTTAGATATTCCAAAGTAGAAATGGGATGATATTTCCATGGATTTCATCACTGGACTACCAAGAACACCCTCAAGAAAGGATGCTATTTGGGTGATAGTAGACCGACTCACCAAATCGGCTCACTTTTTGGTGATCAAGTTTACCTCTACATTAGAGAAATTTGCTGAGATATACATTAAGGAGATAGTTAGACCATGGTATACCCTATAGAATTATGTCAGGTCGTGACCCAAGGTTCACTTCAAACTTTTGGGGTGCGCTATAGAAGGCTATGGGTACCAGATTGAGTTTTAGCACCGCATATCACCCCCAAATAGATGGACAAACAGAGAGACGATCCAGACTTTGGAGGACATGTTGAGAGCTTGTGCCATTGAACTACCAGGTAGTTGGGATAATCATTTGCCATTAGCTGAATTTGCTTATAATAACAGCTATCATTCTAGTATTGGGATGGCGCCTTATGAGGCTTTGTATGGAAAGAAGTGTAGATCGCCTTTGTGTTGGACATAATTAAGTGAGAGGAGTATCATTGGTCCAGAAATTATAGAGCAGACCACCCAGAAGATTGCAATGATTAAGCAAAAATTGCTAATAGCTCAGAGCCGACAGAAGAGCTATGCCGATAAGAGGAGACGGCCATTAGAGTTTGAAGTAGGAGATCATGTATTTTTGAAGGTTTCTCCGGTGACAGGCATTGGTAGATCCATTAAGGCAAAGAAGTTGACAGCTAGATTTATGGGTCCGTATGAGATCTTGGAGCGAATTGGATCTGCTGCATATAGAGTTACATTACCTCCATAGATTACAGGTTTCTATAATATGTTCCACGTATCACAGTTGAAGAAGTACAACCCGAATCCCTCTCATGTTATTGAACCTGAAGAAGTGGAATTGAGGGAGAATTTGACCTTTAGATCTGAACCGAAGCAAATTAAGGACTTTAAGGACAAACAACTGCGCAATAAGACCATCCGACTCGTGAAGGTGATTTGAAAGGGTGGAGCCCTAGGTGATGCTACCTGGGAGACGAGGAGAGTATGAGGTGAGATTATCCACATTTATTTGCTTAGGTACATAGTTTCTAAGCTTACCAGCATTAAATTTTGAGGACAAAATTTTTAAAAGGAGGGGAGAATTGTAACATCCTAATTTTTATATAATAAAGAAATTGTGGAATTTAGGTTTTGAGGAAAAAAATGATAATAATAAATTTATACTATTTGAGGTTATTTAGAAATAATATTATGGTTAGGTATTTAATTATGAATTTAAAAATTTAAATTTAAAACCATATAAGCAATATTTAGTTAAGATATAATACATAAATAATTTTTTTATGTGTTTGTTAAAAAAAAAGAAGGTAGAAGAAAAAAAAAGGGGTGAAAGGTTGTTGTTTCTAAGTCCCACATTGATTAGATGAGGGAAGAGAAGAGGTGCCTTCATGTATAAAAAGGAGGGGGTGTGTGCATTAGGAAGCATGAGAGGCTAAGATGCAATTTAGAGAAAATTGCAACTTACGGCCCAAAGGTTTAAATCATTAAATTCAGACCTATAGTTTTTTTTAATATAATTTTGGGACCCACAATCCTATTTTTATATTATTTTCTCTCTTCCTCTCACGTTGCTCGGCGTTTTCTCGCAAGGGGGGATTATTTTTTTTTTCTTCAGGTATGTTCTAACTTTCCTGTTTAGATTAGCATTTAAAAATTTATTTAATTACAAAATTAATTTTATAGTTATTTTCTAAATAATATTAGTTTTCTAGTGATATGATTATTTTGTAGGATAGAGTAAAGATTCTGATTAGAATTTTTCTATAGGATAGTTAATCTGATGATATGATGGATTAAAAATATAGGTTAAAAACTCTTAGGGATATAATAAATATTATAGAATATTTTCTTGAGGTTGAAACTCATGTTTAAGAATTTTTGAGTTAAACTCTAGATCTATATGGTTGAATTTATGTGGAATCTGAGATGTAGGGATGAACCTCTAATTATTAAATATTTATTTAAGTATGAATAGGTTTTTTGAGGTTATAGAAAGGTGATTTGAGGCTTCAAGATAATTCTAAAATTTTTAATTTATTTTTGGACGAATTTTTAGAATATAGAAGGATGAAATTGTGATACTAGAAGTGATTTGAGGATAAAAAAATAGTTTATTAGGGTACGAGAATTTTAGAAAGAATTTAAAAGTTAAATGAGGCATAAATCTTAAATTAGTGTTAATATGGATTATAGATCTAAGACTTTCTAACTCTTTAAATTAGAGTTATTTATTTTAATGTAAAATTAATATATAGTATTGTGAAATAATTATGTAGATTTATTGACAAAGATAGTGGTGAAAAAGAGTTGTGAAGGGAACTTGTTATTTCAAGACACAAGGTAACTATTGTTAATGTGTTGTGATGAGTGTGTTTGTGAATGGTTATGTGTTGACTTATTGTTTGGAAAAACTATGAATTATTGAAAATAAATACTGTTATATACTTGTTTAAAATTATTGCCAAGTGGGTCAAAAATTTATTTTTATTTATCATGATGAGATATTATTGTTCGGATATAGTCCTGTTTGGATATTTGAATGATGCATGACTTTACCAGGGTATTTTAATGTATGGTGTTAATGGAAATTTCTGTTCGGTTAATTATTACCACGTGGTAAGCCCTCATTGGACCCAATGAGTGGCGTGTCGCTTGGTCCAACTCACCTTTGGCCGGGTGATTTGGCGTCCGAACATGGCGAAAGGAGGATATAAGGTGTAGTCATGCAATTAAATACTTGTTCGGTTTGTTTGGAAATATAGTTTGATTAAATGTTTTTGTGTGCCCACTTAGCAATCGCATAATTAGTTACATCCGCATGCATCATTACATATTAATTTTTGGTTACTGGGACTTTTAAGTCTCATTCCCCATGGTTAATATTTTTACAGGAGAGAGTCCGGCCGAGAAAGCACCAGAGGTGTAACTTTGGTGTTTGAGACACCATCTTTTACACTGCCTCTCATTTTGTATTATACAATGTATCTTGTGCCAACCTAGGACATTTCTTATTTTGACAACATGTAAACTCTAATCCTTTTTATTAAATACAATTATATAACCAAGAGGATTATGTTTATCCCTCTTGATTCATGACCTAATTTAAATATCATGCCATGAGGATCCTGTCTATCCCTCATAGTTCTAATTGCTTTTTTGAGATATTTTAAGACCTGTGGTATATTATCTTGGATGTATCATGGTAGAAATTTTTCTACCATGATAAGGGTATAATAAGGGTTCAATGAAAAAAAAATGATTTGTTGAATTAATAATTTGTGAAAAAAAAAATCAGTTTGTAAATTTGAGGGTGTTACAAATTTCCTCCTGATTTAGGGCCAAATCAAGTCTACAGGTTCAAAGCTCTATCATTTAGCTTTAAAATAGTCATAAAACTCTAATTTAACTTTGGGAACCTTTTTATTACTATTGAGTAAGAATTAGACCTCTTAAATTTCACTGATTCAATTTCTTTATAACTCATATTCAAAGAAATTTGTGTAGAATTGAAGTATGTCTTAAGCAAAGCTTACCTGATAAGTACTGATCAAAAGTTCCTTCTAATACTCCAAAATATTTTTCTTTAGCAGCCAAGACCTTCTCTTCTTCTCCCTTTCATATTTTTTTGATTTTCCCTTCTAAACTTCACCCTAATTTCATGATTTAAGGGGTCATTTTTGGTCCACGCACAGTGGCACATGTAGCACTAGCCATGGCACGTGGCATAGTGAGTAAAATTCTCTCCTCGTGTACTTGCTTTAGCTGAAACATAATCCTCTCACTTGTGTCTGCTAATTTAACATCTAATGAATAAAACCATCAATTAATCATCCAAATCTCTAATCCTCTACTAATTTTAATTTACCCCTAATCCATAACTAATCACAAGATTAAAAATAAGGATGTTAAGGTGATAGATGTAGTGCTGGTACTTGCGTACTCTTGATTAGTGAAAGGGAACAAGAGAGACATAACCATTGCCATAATGTAACTGTATGAATGCACATTTACCTGAGCCTTTGAACTAAGAGGCTCTGATACTAAAATGAATCATCCAAAGCTCATATAACAACAATTAACCATCTCTTATGATGGTAGAAAAGGACTTTACCTATTGTTGAGAAAATGATGATAAATAAAACCTTTAATTAATAAACTTAAATTATGATTACAAACAATACAACATTTCTTCACTTGAAGGATTATAAATCAAATCAACCTACTTGGTGATGAACAAATCCCATTTTAGGACCTAACATAAGGTAAGGACCTTTATTAACCTTTCTCTTTCAGATAGGATTAAAGCCCCTTACTTAACACAATGATATGGCCCCTTTATATAGATTTGAGATACCAATTAGGTGGTTAAACACTAATCACACGTTAATATTCCAATACCCCCCTCAAGTTGGACACCTCTTTAACTTTAGGTGCTCAATTTGCTAATAACAATAACAAAAGGGACAACAATATGCTAAAATATTAATCATAAAACTTATTGATCAACTAGACTAATACAAACTATCCTATACTTGTAAGATGAAAATAAGTCCTTTCAAATACAATATTCTCTACATATATATGCCATGGAATACTCAATGAACCTCTATTTTTCAATATGAATGTAGCTTGAGAATGAGATGCCTTTCTCTTGATCAAACATCATACCTAGAATTAACCTTATGTTAAATGTCTCCATAACTCTTCAACTCTACCATATCTTCCTAAGTTCCATACTCCCTACATGACTCTGGCATGCTTCAAGTTTAGTATACATCTTTTAATTACCAAAAAAAATTAAAGGTGACATAGCAAGAACCGCTAAAGAAAGTCTCTAATTAGCTAAAAATGCTAAAGAAGGCCTATCATTATTGTTGCTATGTTATACACGATGAGGACCATGGTGCCACTAACAAGACTTTCACTATTAAAGCATTTGTTGATAACCTTATACTAATTGTTCCACTTGAATTAGAAAGATAATCAAACTAACTAATTTCTTAGTGCACATGCCTCTCAAATGTCAAACAACAAATTCATCATATTAATTTTCCACCAACAACTCCAAAGAAGTAATTTTGTAATGGAAAATAAATTAAATAAACCAAAATCACATTCCTATTTCTTTTAACTGTAAAAAATATCATTTTTACTCCTTGGAAACATTGAAGTAGAGCTAACTACACAACATTTTCTAAGCATTGATAGGTCATATTTGTTACACACTCTTTTAGGCATTTAAGACAACATTTCATGATAGAAAACCATAAAATGTGCATTCTAGGTGTTAAATTATAGTTTTAAGCCTTAGTGAGAAAGTATGCATAATAGGGGTATCTTGGTCATTTTGTAATTTATTGGGAATTCAAGGGAAAATTGGGAATTGGATGTGTACATTGGTTTTAGGTCCATTAGGATTAAAATAATTGGTCTTAAAAGTCACATTTGGACCTAGGGTTAAAAAGTCAACAATTTAAGTTGAATTGCCAATTTGGCTAATTTGACCTAATTTGCATGCATACATGGCCACCTTATTTTTCTCATGTGTGTTTATGAGGTTTTTAGTGGATTTTGAAAATATATGTAAAAGGATAATAGGGTTTGAATATTTTTATAATTATCACATGTGCAAAATAACTTAGTCAAATTTCATGTTGTTGTCTTAAGCGACACTTTACATGGAAGAGGCTTTTCTCATGTGTGTTCAAGTTTTTGCTTGGTACATGGGGAGACATTTTGGAACATGGTTCAAACTTGGAATGACACACTTAGGTGTGATTTTCAATGGCTAAAGAAGGGGGCACGTGAATTTTGCATGCACATGCACTCAGGGGATCAAGTTGACTTGTCAAAGTTTAAGATAGTTGCAATATGTTAAGAAGCTTTAAAGACAATCCAAATCTGATCCTAGGCATGATTTAGGCATGAATTTCAAGATTTTTAAGGGGAACTCAAGTGCTTAATATGTCTGTACACATATGGGATTAGAAGAGTAACATTGGAATTATCACCCAAGTTGACTTGTAACCTAGACTACCCTTAACCTTACTTGACCTAATGACTTGTTTTGAGTTTTTGGCAACTTGTTTACCAAGTCTCCCATCTAAATTTCATCTATAACACATTTAGATAGGCTTAGGATTAGTTTTTAGATCATTCACTCACATTTTGAATCTTCATCTTTATGTTCTTTAAGTTCTCTTACTTCTCTCTCTACAGTTCTACTCTCTCTCCTCCATATCTCACAATCTAACCATCCAAATTCCACAAAACCACCACCATTCTCTTTCTCTACAAAACCTAATAGCTTGCTCAAGGATTAAACCTTGTCTTCCTTAGGCAAAATTCATAAGAAAATCTACTGTAGAGTTAAAACTTCATCTTGAAGAAAACTTGGAAATGTATGGCTAGGTTCTTGAAGGAGCTAGTATGAAAAGGAGGAAACCTTGAGTTTGTGTTATTTTCTAGCTAGTTTTAAATTTCTTTTCTCCACTTTCTCTCTCTAGAATTATAAATTTTTTTATAACTCTTTGATCTTGTAATTTTAAGTGATGATTCATATTATTGAGAGATGCTTGTTGCTACTTGAGTTTTGTTACTTTGAGCTCTAGATTTTGGCCTCTCCAAGTTGGTTCATAATCTTGGTTAGCTTGATGAATCTAACATGTTTTATTGCTTTTCATAATCTTACCAACTTGAATGCTTGTGAATATCTTCCTAGATTATAATCTTGAGCATGTTGATTCCATCAGATATGCTTAACCTGATTGCCTCATGTTTGTAACACTTTGGTCACCTTAATGCTAGCTTTTATTTGGCTCACTCTAAGACCATAATCTTGTATTGGGGTTAGTTAAGGTATTAGCTAACTCTCAGTTAATATAACAAAGTCACTAAAACTAAAGAGAAGAGAGAAGAAACCAAAATGGCTAGGTCATAATCAAATAGAGAAAGGTGACTAAATCCATATGGGAGCCTCTACTTTTAATAAGTTTTTTATTCTTCCTAGAATTAGGTTAACTAGCTTAATTAGTTTTTAGCTCAAATATGTCCCATTCACTTTTTAACTTGTAATACAATTCAAACCTAAATTTTCAACTAAGCTTCCTTATAGAGGAATGATCTAGGTTCATACTATCGCTACATTAGTGTAACTTGGTAATATATTGCTAAGGTAATGACAACTCTAGTCACAAGGCAAGGCTTTTTCTACTTTAGCGTTTATTTATAGGGTTTTTTACCTCAGTATCTGTCATCTTTACCAAGAGTTCTCTACCTACTGAGCTTCTCACATAAGAAATAAGGGTTTTAGCACCTTGGAAACTAAAAATGTAGCATTCTACTCAAGCCAAAAAACTGAAAAAATCATCCACTAAATTCTTAAAGGCTCGTGGATCCAATTTCATGGTTACCCAATCTACGTTCTTATAACTAAGACTTTAGACTTTAGTAATAATGCTCTTTGCCAAAAAGTTCTTTATCTTCTCTATCAATCACTTTCCTTTGGAAGAGAAATTAGTAAGGAAGACAAAAGATGAATTAGAGTAGTATGAAAATGATTGTTGTTTTTCCAAATTTCTCACCACCACCAAGAATTTTTATTTGGCACAAGAAATATAAAGTCAAGCAATGAACTAAGATGACAAACATGAATGTGAGAACAATAGGAATTGATAATCTTTTAGACAAAGAACAACTAGAAGAAAACCTGGTCACTGATTAGAGGTAGCATTGAATAGTAGCATGAAGATGATAGAGAGGAAGATGTTTCCCTTATTGAATCGCACACGGGTGAGGTTTCAAGATCCCTAATCTTGAAAGATGATGTTATTGAAAATAGATGAGCGGATCCATTCTACCCTACCCATTCAACTGAACAATCACACCTAATGAGTAAAAGTTAAAGGCAATGAATTGTTGGTTGAACTTCTAAAATTGATTTGTTAGATGAGAAATCAAAGAGAAAGACAATGTTACTTGCAACAAGAGAGAGAAAGTAGATGACAATGTTAATCTCATCTTAACATTGTTTCAATCACTAATAAAGGTACTGGATTTTTCTTTGATGAATTCTTCTCATTATTATCCATAGTTAGGGTTTATTTGAACTTGTTAGAGAAAAGGGACAGATGTGTGAAGATGGATGTATAGCATTTTAACAAAACAAATCTTGTGACTATAGGTCTGGTTTATGATTGGCAGCCTATTTCTTGAAAATAAACCTCAAAGATAATGAAAATCTTGATGAAAGAAGCAACTTCTCAAGCTCAAAACTGGCTTGCCCAGGGTATCATGTTGAGAAAATATGATGAAAAAAACCTTTTATTAATCAAATTAGATTATGAATGGTTAGAAATAATACTATATTCTTTCACTTGAAAGGTTACAAATCAAATCAACCCACTCGAATGATGAACGAATCCCATTTTAAGGATTAACATGAGGTGAGAACCTCTGTTAACATCCCTTTCTTAAGTATGATTAAACCCCTACTTAACATAATAATATGGCTCCTTTATATAGATTTAAGGATACCAACTAACTAGAGATCAAATACTAATCATATCTTAATATTCTAATACCTACTATGGTAGAAAAAGGACTACCCTTAGCTTTATCATGATATTTTAGGCAAGCCAACTTAACTAACATGAGCCCTTACTATGGTAGAAAAAGAGTTTCACATGGCAATTAGACCACTGTATTTAAAAAAAACAAAGTTATAAGAACCTATTCTAATGTAAATGTGCCCAAGAGGGGAGTTTAAATTAGACTAAATAGAATTTTAACAAATTTTGCATATGAAAGAGATAAATTAAGGAATGATATTACCAAATAAGTTTAAAAAAAGAAAGAGAAGCTTGCTCAGATGTTTATTCAGGTTTAGCTCTAACTACTTAAGCTTACATTCAGTTTTTAACTTACTTGAGATTTCTTCAACTTACTCTACTAAGATTAAATTGACCTCTTGATTGCCTTACTACAAGCCCAAACTTCATATCTAATTCACTCTTCCTTACAAAAGTAATGAATAAACCCCCTTAAGCTGCCTGAGCTTAAGTCCTCTATTTTAAGTACAAAAATTATGAATGAACATAATATGTTCAAGAATGAACAACTCTTGTTATAACTCTCTCTAATAGTGAATATACAATCAGTTAAGCTCATAACCAATGAATATAATCATAGAAGGTAGGTAAAATTGAATGCTTAAGATCATGTAATAAATAAATCTTCTACATCTGTCTTCATAAATGTGTCTCTTTACAGTTAAAGATAATTAATGATCCGTTACACACATTTAATTAGTAGGTAGACTCTTTATCTTCATTCCTTATGAGTTTCTTAGGAAATAAGGTAATGTCATAGTGCTTTTTGAGGAGTGTGTGCTCACGACAAGTAAGGATAGTAATGGCTATATGCATTTATTTATCTAACAAAAGGCAGGTAGGTTAATATCAATAGAGCCAAATGCTATACAGGTATAAAGGATAAGGATAAATTTGATAAGAGTTTAATGTGACTCAAGATTATATTTAGAAGGCTTCTTAATAGATAAATAAGCATAATAAAAACAATTAGAATGTGAAAGGAGTGAAAAACAAGTGAGAGTCAAAGCTCACAACCTGGGACATGTAAAATAGAGCATGTTTCTTCTTCTTTATCGTGGTATAAACATTCACTATATCAATATAAGCATGAACATTTTAGGAAGAAGTATAGTTGTTGTTTAGTTATAAAGAAATTGTATCAAAATAGCTTTTCATAAAGGATGATGATTAGAGATTGACTATATGGGAATAGATGGGGGGTGTACCCCAATAAGCATGTTTGTACTCATATAAGATGGCTATACCTAAATAAGATGGTTATTCCTAGAGTAGTTGTTTAGAGTAAAGCTTAATGGAACAAAGGTCACTATAATCATATAAGTGAAGTTTTAGGGAATAAGGCTATTGTACTGATATAATAAATACTTATACTGGTA
>NW_026555335.1:19817354-19863396 GCF_029017545.1 Prosopis cineraria
TACGTGACTTACCTAATAAGTAAGAAGTTGAACACTATCCTTGCTCCTAATTTTGCTTGCCCTAGTAGATCCCTTACACTTCTCCATGTCTGATCTCTTCTTCATATTCTGCCTTCTGTATTCCATCAGTAGAGGACATGTCTTATTAATCAAAGTTTTGCACCATACGCCATGGCGTATCTATCCTTTACCATAATGTGTGGCACAGTGAGGGAAAATCCTCACTATGTTTACACCGCTTTACTTCGAGACTCTACTCTTTTACTAATATTGTTCATATAATATCCCAATGAGTCAAAATAATACTTTAATTTCGTTTAAATCTACTACATCAAATCATTAATTCATTCTTAATCAGTCATTAATACAAGATTAGAAATTCAGGATGTTATAGATCTCCCTTCCTTTTAAGAATTTTTCCCCAAAATTGAAACAACTATTAACTCACACATACTTAAAGGAAAAAATAAGGGTATAGCTATCTTATTTGAGTTTCTATCTCCCAAGGTTGCGTCACCAGGAGTCATACCCTTTCAAGACACTTTCATCAGTCGATAGTCTTGTTTCTTATTCTTAATTGTTTATCTTTCATTTTTACTATAATTCTGGTTATGCTCTATAGGTCATGTTTTCTCACAATTCTACCTCTTCAGGCTCAATCACATGAGAAGGATCTGGTTGGTATTTCTTAAGTTGGGACACGTGGAACACATTCAAATCCTAGATAACTGTAAAGGTAAAGCATTCGATAGGCAACTGTCCAATCCTCTCCAAGACTTTAAACGAACCCATGAATCTATGAGTCAATTTCTTGACTCTAATTGATCTCCTAATTCCTATTATTACTGTAACTTTGAAAAGTGGATCACCTATTAAAAACTCCAATGGTTTCCTTTTTTGATTGGCATAACTCTTTTACCTACTTTGAGTTACAACAACTTTTGACGTATTAATTCAATCTTCTAGGTGGTCAGGTCCATATAAGATCAGGTCCTATAATGCTCCTTTCACTCAACTCGGCCAACATAATAGAGATCTACACTTCTTTCCATATAAAGCTTTATATGGAGCTATTTACATGCAAGAATGACAACTGTTGTTGTATGCAAATTCGACTAATGGCAAGTAGCTATCCCAAGTACCACACAATTCTAACACACAAGATCATAGCATATCTTCTAGAGTTTGAATGATTCGTTGAGTTTGCCATCAATCTGAAGATGATAAAGTGGTACTAAACTTCAAATAGTACCTATAGCTTTGTGTAATGCTTCCCATAACCTAGATGTAAATCTCAAATCTCGATCAGAGACTATATCTTTAGGCACTCTATGTAAATGTACAACCTCACATATATAAATCTCAACTAACTTCTCTAGAGAATCACTAATCCTGATGGCTAAAAGTGAGAGCTAATTTCATCATCGGTCACCAATCACCCAAATAACATTGTGTCCTGATTGAGTTCTTAAACAATCCAGAGATAAAAATCCATGGATATGCTATCCATTTCTACTTAGCTATTTCTAATGGCTGTAACGTTCCAACTGGCCTCTGATGTTCTATCTTCAATTTTGACAAGTCAAGCATCGCGTTACAAACTTAGTCACCTATCTTTTCATTCCTGGCTAAATGCCCTTACTAAAATTACCATACGCTCTACTATAATCTTATTATCAAATCAAAATCATTTACTTTGAAAACATTAAAAGCTTTGGATCCCAATAAAAAATCACAGAAATCACTTTATAACTCACTCAATTATAAACCTTTATACCCATAACGAAGCAATAAACTATGTGCATTAAGGACTGGAAAATATGTATCACTAAATAGAGGCCACAGTTGCTTGCTCATGCCATGTGTCATGGCATGCTAGTATATGCACTGCGGCACACACACTTGACTTTGCTGTTAAATGGTAGTTTTTGATATGAAATTCAGTGAGTGTCATTTCCACATATAATGTCCAATTGGGATAGTTTAAGTGCCCACACAAAGCTTTTTTTTAAAATCTAACTAATGACATTGGTTTTATCTCAATCCGATATCTTTATCAAAAATTGGACATCTAAGTACATTTTGACCAGTTTCTGCAAAATTTGCCACTCAGGTATCTTAATTCAAAATTAAATGTCATTAGCCACTTTTTAGGGCCTTGACCAAGTCCACATGGACAATATACACCTAATTGACCATACACATGCACAATATAACACATATACAAATTTGGCCTATAAATTGCCCATTTCACCCCTTTAGGCCAAATTCACATTTCATTTCTTTAATCTCATATATGGCCAATCACTGAGATATAATAACCTCTACCCACCCGCTCATATTCACACATAATTACATCCATCCACTAATCTATTTAGACTTTCCATCATTCACACATATAAAGAAGAGGCTAGGGAGCTCAAAATCACAAACCATACCACAATTATATCTTTATGCACATGTATAAATCCTATGGCACTTATACATATATAAGACTAATAACAATCAACTTCATTACACTAAAACCTTTCAAGGCTTAGTAGAGATCTCAACTCAGCCAATGTCCTTTCCCCTTCGAACCACTGACACTAGAATCTGAAAAATGTAAATAACCATGGGTGAGATAAAAATCTTAACAACCATATAGTTCATTAAATGGTTATTCCCACAAATAATCATGCCAAAGTAACAAAATAAAGTAATATCATAGATATATATATTCTCAAAATATGAATGATTCCTCTTTTCCAAACAATTCCCACACAATTATACACTAGCATGATCGTCTAGTCCCAAACCTCCAATGCTCCCTACATGAACCATAAGGCTCTCCTAGATCAACCCTTATTGACCCGAGCACATTTTCATGGTAGAAACACCCGGCAAAAGGTAATCTAACCCACTACAAACTATGGTTTCCCTCTTTATACACTTGTGATAGAGGCATCCTTACTCCTAGCCGCACCCTATTAAGCACTAAGGAGTTGCTAGACTGCCTGGATGTTCTATAGTAACAGTCCCATAATGTACTGTACTAGATTACCTATGGTATCAGACAGCCCATATAATACTCACACCAGATGTCTCATGGTGCCAGCTCGACTAGATGAATTTTTTTTCACTCACATATCTCCACACACACACACATCTCCACATATCCTGAGTGAACTCCCACCCCTATGATTATGCTCTTTCATAATTTCTACTACTTTTTCTTCACATTTTCCACATCACAAACGTTTATACATAGTATTTACATATCATCAAAATTAGTAGCCTTTTACAAAAATCGATTTTTCATGCTCAAATCATTTACAATATCAAATTATGCATAAAACTCTTCAAAGCACAACTTTATCATTTGTATTTGCTTCTACATAGTTATAATAGTTAATAAACACAATAAACTATATAGTTAACCCAACCCTTTCTGTTCGATAGAAAGGGTTACCCATGTAACTTCAACCCTATAGAAGCTCCCTTCTTGCAATTCGTGCAGCACATACTACAATCTACATAAATTGGCATTTGGAGTTAATTTCTCTTATTGAACAAAAGTGGCCAATTATCACATTTAAATACTTTAATCGCTATCAATTTCACATTTCAACGTGATTATACAAATTGCCATTGATTACCCCTTATTTCAACGCTTTAACATTTTTAGCCAATTCTCTCACTACTCTCTCTCTAGATTAGGGAAATTCTTGCCTACAACTCTAAAGCTTTATCGTTTCGAATCTGACTAGTCACAGAGCACTAGTTTAGTGGGAAAGAACCTTTTTATTACTATAGGTAAGAAATCAACTTCTTGAAACTCCTGAATTCAATTTCTCACGAGTTAGAACTAATAAAAATAAGGTAGATTCAGAGGTTAAGGTAGTACGTGACTTACCTAATAAGTAACAGGTTAGAGACACCATCCTTGCCCTTGATTTAGCTTGCCCTAGTAGAGCCCTTACCTTCTCCATATTTGAGCTCTCCTCCCATTTTCTCCCTCTGTTTTGTTTAATAAGCTGGCCATGTCCCTATGAATTTGATTTTTGCTCCGCACTGTGAGGCATATATCCCCCAATGTGGCGCGTGGTACAGTGAGGAAAATCCTCACTATGCTCCACAAACTCTGCTTCAGGATGCCACTCTTTTACTCATATCTATTCATATAACATCCTAATGAGCCAAAATAATACTTCACTACTCAAAATCCTATCCCACATTAAATCTGTAATGTCTATCTTGACATTACCAAAATTCACCACACAATCACAACATCCAATCATAATAGCAGCAAAGATTTGCTCCTAATCTCACATTATATATAAAAGGGTTAAACTAATAATCTTTTAAAAATAATTGAGGAATATTTAGGATTCCATAAAACCCTTTAAATTGATAGTTTGAGCTCAAACTTAATGATTTATATAGGCATTGGAAGCATGGAAAAGTTTTGGGAATCATACTCTTCAAACAGGGCCAAAAATATCATTTTTGAGTGTTTTTGTCCATGCACCATAGCTTGTGCACAGAATGACAAGTTTCCTTCCTCTCCTTGTACCGTGTGCCCGCGCTTGCACGAAATGCGCTGCGGCGCACCTGTCCATGACAGTTTTTTCTAGATGAACTTCGAACATGCGCCATTTTCACATCCAATGGTCTGATTGGAGTGATTCAAGCGCCCGTACGAAGCTTATTTAATAAGCTAACTAATGGTATAAGTTTCGTTATGATCCAATACTGTATGAGAATTTTAGATACTTAGATGCAAAAGTAAGTTTTTTAAAGAAATTTTTCAACCATCCAAGTATCTAAAACTCATAACTTATACCATTAACCTATTGTGAGGCTTGAAACCAAGTCCAATAGACCAAAATACACCTTAAGTGACCAATCAAACACACAAAACATACCAAACACAAAATTTGACCACTCAATGGCCATTTTGCCTAGTATGGCCAAAATGCACAATTAGCACTACAAGTACTATTTGGCCTTTATTGCCATATAATACACTACTAATACATTATTATCACTTAGATAAAACATCCTTGCACTTGTATTAGTATTTTAGCCCATCACCATAAAAATTCCCACATATTCACATCACATACTATATTAGGCTAAAATACAAACAATATAGTATGAAACAAGTGCAACCAATCAAAATGATATGCATTCCTAGTTGGCAACATAAAATATCATATAACAAGTTTATGTATACCACTCAAACCACAATTGAGCTTTACAAAGAGTGTAGCAGATATGCTAGCCCCTACCCGATTCCCCCCTGGCTCAGTCTTATTGGTAGCACCTGTAAAATGATAATCCACGGGGTAAGATAAAAATCTCAGTAACTAAGATAATCTACATTATCAATTAACAAGCCAAGTTATAACAAGTATTAAATAAGTGACATAATCACATCATATAATATCACCACAAATTTGCATGCATGATCCCTAACCATTCGGTCCTCCAATACTCCCGACCGAACCAGTAGGTTATTTTACAGAACCAAACCACATGTATGGTCCCCAAGCTCACCATCCATGGCAAGACTACCCGGCCAAGGTGTCCTAAACCACTTTCAGACTACTGTTTCCCCCAATTACAAGTAATTGGTATGTCGTTACTCCAACACCGTATCCTATGGATGCTAAGGAACATAGTCTCCAACTCCGCACCCTTTTGGGTACTAAAGAGAGTAAGTCTCCAACACTACACCCATTTTCGGGCACTAAGGAGAGTAAATGCTACACCTGGCGTCCCGAGGTGCTAGCAATGCTATATGGACTTAATCTTCACTATCTCCACTAGGGTGACCTCCCACCCTCTAATATGCCATATTTCACTACATATCTCCACATGACCATGCATAACAACTTTTCAAACAAGTATAAACAAAATCTTTCTATTTACTTTAAAAATATAGAATTTACAAACCAATACTCTACTTTTTCTAAAATAGTTAACCTTTAAAGAATTTATGCATATATACTCAACAAATCATAGAAAAGCACTTGAGAATAACTTATACAAGGTAATAAACAATGCAAATTATCTAGTTAACCTCAACCCTTTATTACTAAAAGGGTTACCCGTGGTACTAATTCCCTTCTTGTGTCAAGGTAAGTCTTCTCACACCACAATCTACATCAACAAGTACTTTATGTTAATTTTCAATTAACAAAGCACCATTAGCTAATAATAACCTCCCAATTCTCCCACTTCTCACTCAAATTCTCAACAAATAAACTTGTCAAGATTAGAATTTATTCACTTCATCCCTTCAAGTCTCCTTCTAACTCTATCACAACATAAAACTCAATACCTCAATTTATCACACTTCAACACCCTATGATCAAGATAAAGCTTGATCCAACTCCCACTAAACAACAAAGTAGCTTCATATTACCACATATCCAAGATCAATAAACCTAAATTAAAC
Source organism: Prosopis cineraria (assembly GCF_029017545.1). NCBI lineage: Eukaryota > Viridiplantae > Streptophyta > Magnoliopsida > Fabales > Fabaceae > Prosopis > Prosopis cineraria. The sequence continues at coordinate 19,823,800 of NW_026555335.1, forward strand.
CTTTAGAGTCAATAGAAACCTTTAAAACATTGACTCATGGCTTAATCCCATCAGACCAAATTCCTCACTCTTTCAAATCCCATGAAAAATAAGATGAAAGGTAGAGGAGAAGGGTAGGAATCTTACCCAAGAGTTGGAGGCTCAAATGATCTTCAAAATCCTTCTAAATTAATGCCCTAGTAGTGCCCAAAGTTGCCTCCTTCATGCTCTAGGTTTTCCAACCAAAAATCTAATTTTTTTTACTGATTCCCAAAATTTAAGTTGCCTGCTGTGCCGTGCGCTGTAGCGCACACCACGCAAGCCGTGGCTCATGGCGCAACAAGCAACAACTTGATTTTGCTCCCACCGATGCTTCCCTACTTGATCCGACTTTCATCCTATCTCAATTTACAGCCAAATTGACCTAAAAATCCATTAGCCATCCAAAAATAAATTAAATAAATTAATCATTTTTTAACTAATTTATCCCTTAATTAATCTATTTTTTCTAGATTTGAAGTTTTAGGATGTTACAAAATCCTAATCCATTCTTAATCAGTCATTTATATAGGATTAAAAATTTAGGATGTTACACTGGCCACCACTAATAATGCTTCACATCTTGATACATCTTCATAGCTCTTAGGTGAATAGTATACTTACTACTGGCAGTATGCTTCATTTAGAATCACCCTTCTCAAATCTTCATCATTAGGCACACAAATTTATCATAAATCCATCATATTGAAATCCTTAGTCAAATTCAACTCAACCTCTTCTCGAATCTTTAAAACATACTCATCTTCCAACTGCACCTTTCTCAACAACTTCAAAAATCACTACTGACCACAATAGTATAGGTACTAACTAAAGCTTTTAATGGTGTATCATGTTAAGAATTAATGAAAGACTCCCTCAAATTGTGTTCTTAAACTATTAATTAGCTATATGTAGCGTCTTCCTGCTCAATGCTTTAACTACCATATTAGCTTTCCTCGAATGATATTTCAACTCAAAGTTATAATCTTTAAGCAATTCCATCCATCTTCTTCACCTCATATTTAATTCCTTCTAATCAATTAGATATTTTAAACTCTTATGGTCACTGACACGCTAAACACTAAACCAAATAGGTAATGATGGCAAATCTTTAGCATAAAAACCACTGCTACAAGTTCTAGGTCATAAGCTGGGTAATTCTCTTTATGTGGCTTAAGTTGTCTTAATGCATATGCTACTACTCTTTCCTATCTTGCATCAGTACATAACCCAAACCTCTTATAGAAGCATCTATATACACTTCATATGGTAGTCTCGATTTTGGGATTATCAACACAGGTGCTGTAGTCAACATTTCTTTCAACTTTTGGAATGCAGTCTCACACTTGTCATCCCAGACAAAAGGTTAATCTTTTTGGGTCAACTTTACCAAATGGGAAGCAATCTGAGTGAAACCTTAGATAAACCTTCGATAATATCTAGCTAATCTCCAACTTAAATTCTTGAAGTAAACACATCCATCTAAGTAGTCTTAGCTTGGTATCTTTCTTCTTTAAGAGATATTTTAAAGCTGTATGGTCAATGAAATAAATAACTTTAGAGTGGAGCAAGTATGGTCTAAACTTATCGAGAGAAAAACTAAAGCATATAACTCTTTCTCAATGGTTGTGTAGTTGCATTGTGCCTTGTCAAGTGTTCTAAAAGTATAAGCAATGACATATGAAACTCTATTCTCCCCTTTATCCCAACATAGCTCCCACAGCATAATTAAAAACATCACAAGAAATCTTAAAAGCGACAAGCCAATTCGGCCTTTTTAAAATAGGAGGTGTCACAAGGCTTAACTTTCAAGGCATCAAAATCATAACTTACAAGCATCATTGAATTCAAACTTCATGTCTTTTTGAAGGAGTTGGGACAAAGGGTGTGCAATCTTTGAAAAATTCTTTATGATTTTCTATAAAAACCAATGTGGCCTAAGAAATATCTCAAGTCCTTGACATTGGATGGATAAGGCAAAGATGAGATAACTTCAATCTTTGCTTTATCAACCTTAATGCCTCAGCTAGAGACTAAATGGCCAAGGAAAATCCTTTGTTCAACCATAAAATGACATTTGTCAAAATTCAAAACCAAATTCTTTTTAACACATCTGGCAAGCATTTTAATCTAAATTTCTTAAGTAAGAAGAACAAGACTCTCTATGTATAGTGAAATCATCTATGAAAACTTCTATGCAATGCTCAATGAAATCACTAAACATACCAAACATGCAGCTTTTGAAAGTACTCAGGGCATTGCACAACCTAAAGGGCATTCTTCTATAAGCAAAAGTGCCAAATAGACAAGTAAAAGTAGTTTTGTGCTGATAAAGAGGGTAAATACAAATTTAGAAATAACTACTGTAACCATCCAAAAAGCAATAATGTGACTTCCCTCCTAACCTTTCTAACATCTGATTAATAAAAGGAAAGGGAAAATGGTCTTTCTTAATGGCATCATTCAACCTTCTATAGTGAATGTGCACATACCAATTATTTTAGACCCTAGTAGGAATCAACTTATTATTTTCATTTTCAACAACCGTTTTGCCACTCTTTTTAGGCACCACTTGAACTAGGAAAAACTACTCACTGTGACTAAATAGATAAATGATATCTATACTAAAAAGTTTAGTGACTTCCTTTTTCACCACATCAAGTATAAGAAGATTTAACCTCCTTGGTGGCTATCTAATGGCCTTAGCATTCTCATCTAGCATGATTCTATGAGTGCATGTGTGTAGACTAATCCCTAGAATTTCTCCTAGTGTCTAACCAATTTCCCTAATGTTTTCCTAACCACATCAAGTAAAAGACTCCTCAATGCAAGAAAGTTTAGAAGAGATAATAATAGGAAGTCTATCACCATCTCCTAAGTAAGCATATTTCAAGTATGGGGGCAATGGATTAAGGTCCAATTGTAGAGGCTCCAAGATACTAGGAGGGATCTTCCTCACTTGTATTTGCTTAGCCAAGTCCCAATCCTCCTTACTAGTCTCCTTGGCCACACAACTCAAAGAATTTCCAACATACTTGTTAATAGAATGCTTCTTGGATTGGGTTTCATTTTGCATAGGTAAAGCCATGATTTGAGCCTCTTTTTCCGCTTTTACAATACTTAACAAATTCCTCTAAATGGTGGAGAAGGATTAGGTGTAAAAGAACAAGAAACATGGTCTAAATCTTTATAAACATAAGAGCCAAACTCATTCAAGGTTTAGAGTGTATTACAAGAATAATCATCAATGCATTTAGGTGAGCTAGAGCCACCTTGTTTCACAACTTAAAATTCATCATTTAAATCAAAAGAAGATGCATGAGAATGGCTAGAATAAATGCTCAAATTATCAAATTCATCCAAGGCAAGTAAATCACACAAAGAAGCAAGATGACATGGAACATGCTCTTTAGTAGAATTTTGTGTGTCTTGCTTTATGTCACCAATAGAAACAACAATGGAATCAGTGGTAATATGCTCATAAGAGTCTAAAATATCATCCTCTTTAAGGCTAGCAAGCATAGAAACCATATCCATACAATTAGCATACATAACATCATTAATGTAAGCACAAGTCATGGATGACAATATAGAAAAATTTTTAGCAATAGAAAAATCTGATTAATAAGCATGTGAAGAGGATAATGACAATGAAAACTCATCATTAGCATACTCAATAGAATCCTCAACAATGCTCACACAATGAAAGTTATAATCAACATAAGAATTTTTTCATGCTTTCAAAAATATCAAACTTAATCTTATTATTAAGAAATTCCATAGTGAGTTTACCTTCTCTCATATTGAGAATGGCGCTATATGTCATCATGAATGGTCTCCTAAGAATTAATGTCCCTTGACCTCCTTTTTGTATGTCAAAGACATAAAAGTCAGTTGGAAATACTAAGTCCTTTACCTTCACCAAAATATCCTCCAAGAATTCCTTCGATGTTCTAATGCTCCTATCCACCAATTGAAGTATGACTCTATAATCTTAAAGGCCTCTTATATTAAGCGAAGGGTAAATGTGAGTAAACATGACATTTATCACTGCCCTAAGATCTATGAGAGCCTTTAGAATAATCACATTTTGAATTTGGCAAGGAATAGTGCAAGCTCCCAGATCTTTGCACTTGATAAGAAGTTGTGGCTTGAAAATTGCATTCATATTGGGACTCATTTGCACGATGGCTAATGGCTTACATCCCTTCTTATTTGTGCACAACTCTTTCAAGAATTTGGCACATTTAGACATGCCCTTGATCATATCCAGCAAAGGTATATTTACCTCAATCTTCTTCAACATCTCAATGACATCTTGCTTATCATCCTCTTACTTATTTTTCACAAATCTTGTCAAAGCATGAAGGAAAGGAATATCTGTAAGAATTAGATCCTCAATTTTGTATTCTCTTGGTTTCTCTGTTCTCCCAAGTATTTCTTTCTCTTTTGGAACTTCTTGCATCTTTAAAGTCTCATTAAAACCCTTCTTATCAATAATTTTAGAATGCTGTCCAGTTTTGGTTTCTTAACTTTGCTCTTAGTTTAGATCAACCTTTTGAGGTCCAAAATTATTTTCCTCAAGAATAGGCAATTGTACACTATAGCGAGCATCATGAGAATTCTCATCAAGAATTGAAGAGGTATTAGAAGCCTAAGAACTAGAATTCTTCTCATTAGGCAAAGATACTTCGTCAAGTCTTCTACCACTTCTTAATTTAATGGAACTAATATTCTTAGGATTGATCATAGGTTGTGTGGGAAGTATGCCACTGTTTTGAGCTTGAGAAATACTATCATTATTGCCTATTTGTTGCATGACAACTTTAGTTGAGTGCTGTCTTGTCTCTAAGTTGTCAAGTCTCTTGAAAAGAAACTTTAATTGGTTATGTACTTTACCAAAATTGGAATAAGCATTTGAGACATGGATTTCCAGACTTGAATTCATTTTTGTCATATTGTTGTTCATCTTCTCCAAAAGTGAGAAAATCTTTTTATCATTGGAAGACTCTTGGATCAGAACTATTTGATTATTCCTTGAAGTAGAAACCTCTTGATTAGATCTATAACTCAGATTAGGGCGATTTCTCTAAATAGAGTTATGTGTATTCCCATATGGCTCAAATTAACCTCTTCCTCCTTGCTGTGGGAGATTGTATGGCCTTTGTTATTGATAAACTATAGCAACATCTTCCCTCTCATAGGCATGCATGTAATTTAAAGTAATGTGCATGGTTGAGTGGCAAATGGCATAACTTGAAGCTATCAATGCTCTTGACATAAAAGCCGCTAGAGGTCATCTAGAGTTGGCAAGAGACATCTTGAGGAAATCTAATTGAGAGTAAATGTCATCTAGTTGAGCACTAGGAATCGAAGCTTAATAGACCCCATTCACACCTCTTATGTTCTCCCTTATGTTATACTGTTGATTATTATTGGCCATTTTTTCCACCAATTCCCAAGCTTCATCGGAGGCAAATTAAGTAAAGACCCATTGTCAGCTAAATCTATAGGCTCTCTATCATAAATTGAGAGTCCAACATGAAAATACTCAATGAGAAACTCTTTGCCAACTAAAAGGTATGAACGTCTTGCTACAAGCTCAAGGTATCTCATCCAGTACTTATATAAGGATTCTTGAGGAAATTATTGACTTCCCATTATTTGCTTCCTCAATTGAGAGTATTTAGTTGCCGGAAAATATTTCTCCAATAAACAATGCTTCATTTCAACCCATGAATTGATTGTGTTAGTGGCCGAAGTATTAAACCAAGTGATTGCCTTATCCTTCAAGGTGAAATAGAAGACCTTCAACATCAAATTCTCCAAACTAGCCATAGGTGGCTTCATTGTGACACAAACTCTTTCAAGAATTTAAAGGTGACTATTGGGATATCACCTGCAAGTCCATGAAATTTTGGTAAGGCATTGATTAGAGAAGGCTTAATTTTATAGTTAACATTTTTCTTACAAGTTCACATTTAAGCCATATGCTCTAAATGTGTAACATCCTAAAATTTCAAATCTAAAAAAGTTGACTAATTAAGAGATAAATGAGTTAAAAATATGATTAATTTATTTAATTATGTTTTTAGATGTCTAATTGGATTTTTGGGTCATATTTGGCTCTAAATTGAGATAGGATGAAAGTCAGATCAAGTCAAGAGGTATCAAAGGGAGCAAAATCAACTTATTGCTTGCTACATCATGAGCCGTGGCTTGCGTGGCGTGTGCTATAGCACACAACACATTAGGCAACTTAAATTTTCAGAAATTGATAGATTTTAGGGTGGAAAACCTAGAGCATGAAGAGAGCAACTTTAGGCACTACTAAGCATCAATTTGGAAGGATTTTGAAGATAATTTAAGTCTCCAAACTCTTAGATAAGTTTCCTACCCTTCTCCTCTACCTTTTCATCTCATTCTCCATGGGATTTGGAAGAGTGAGAATTTGGTCTGATTGGATTAAGCCATGAGTTAATGTTTTGAAGGTTTCTATTGACTTTAAAGGTTTACTTTAGGTTTATTGATCTTGGATATGTAGTAATAGGAAGCTACTTTCTTGTTTGGTAAATTTTGGATCAAGCCTTAACTTGATCATAGGGTGTTGAAGTGTGATAAGTTGAGATATTAAGTTTTATGTTGTGATAGAGTAGAAGGAGGATTAAAGGGATGGTGTGAACAAATTTTAATCTTAACAAGCCTCTTTATTGAGAATATGAGTGAGAAGTGGGAGAATTGGGAGGTTATTGGTAGTTAATAGTGCTTATGTTAATTCAAAATTAACATATAGTACTTGCTGTTGTAGATTGTGGTGTGGGAAGACTTACCTTGACACAAGAAGAAATTTAGTACCACATGTAACTCTTTTAGTAATAAAGGGTTGAAGTAACTAGATAATTTACATTGTTTATTACCTTGTATAAGTTATTCTTAAGTACTTTTCTATGATTTGTTGAGTATATATGTATAAATTCTTTAAAGGTTAACTCTTTTAAAATATGAGTGGAGTATTAGTTTTTTGAAATTTTATATTTTTGGAGTAAATAGTAAGATTTGTTTTATTTTTTTGGAAAATTGTTTATGCATGTTCAAGTAAAGATATGTAGTGAAATGTGGCATATTAGAGGGTGGGAGGTCACCCTAGTAGAGATAGTCAGGAATAAGTCCATATGGCATTGCTGGCACCTTGGGATGCCAGGTGCAACATTTACTCTCTTAAGTGCCCAAAAATGGGTGTGATGTTGGAGACTTACTCTCTTTAGTACCTAAAAGGGTGCGGAGTTGGAGACTATGCTCCTTAGCATCTGTAAGATGCGGTGTTAGAGTAACGACACCCCAATTACTTGTAATAGGGGGAAACAGTAGTTCAGAAGTAGTTTAAGACACCTTGGCTGGGTAGTCCTACCATGGATGGTGAGCTTAGGGACCATACATATGGTTTGGTTCTGTGAAATAGCCTACTGGTTCGGTCGAGAGTATTGGAGGACCAGATGGTTAGGGATCATGCATGCAAATTTGTGGTGATCTTATATGATGTGATCATGTTACTTATTTTATTGCTTGTTTATAACTTAGCTTGTTAATCAATAATGTAGATTATCTTAGTTACTGAGATTTTTATCTCACCCTGTTGTTACCATTTTACAGGTTCTACAGCTGAAACTGAGCGAGGGAAGGAATCAGGCAAGGATTTGTAGACTTGCTAGATCGATAATAATGCTCGATTTTAGTTTGAGTGGTGTACATAAACTTGTTATATGATATTATATGCTACCAACTAGAAATGCATATCATTTTGATTGGTTGCACTTGTTTCATACTATGTTATTGTGTATTTTAGCCTAATATTGTATATGAAGTGAATATGTGAGAATTTTTGTGGTGATGGGCTAAAATACTAATAAAAGTGCAAAGAATGTTTTATTTATGTGATGACAAGGTATATGTAATGTATATTGTGGCAATAAAGGCCAAATGGCATATATGATATTATTTTGGTATTTTGGCCATATTAGACAAAATGGCCATTGAGTGGCCAAATTTTGTGTTTGGTATGCTTTTGTGTGTTTGATTGGTCACTCAAGTATTTTTTGGTCCATTGGACTTCGTTCAAGCCTCACAATGGATAAATGGTATAAGTTATGAGTTTTGGGTATTTGGATGCTTGAAAATCTCTTTAAAAACTAACTTTTACATCTGAGTATCTAAAATTGGCATGCGGTGTCGAATTGTAACAAAACTTGTACCATTAGTTAGCTTATTGAATAAGCTTCACGTGGGCGCTTGAATCACTCCAATCGAACATCGGATGTAAAAATGGCACGCGTTCAAAGTTCGTTTAGAAAAGCTATCATGACAGCATTGCTATCATGGACACGTGCACCGCGGCACATGGTATAGCGAGAAAAGTTGGCATTCTGTGCCACATGCTATGGTGCATGGACCAAAACACTCAAAATGACATTTTTGGCCCTGTTTTGAAATGGTTTGTTTCCTAAAACTTTTACATGCTTTCAATTCCTATTTAAAACATTAAGTTTGAGCTCAAACTATTAATTTAAAGGGTTTTTATGGGATCTCAATTATTACACAATTATTTTTAAAAGATTATTAGTTTTAACCCTTATATGGATAATGTGTGCTTAGGAGTGATCCTTGCTCCTAATTATGATTGGTTGTTATGATTATGTGGTGAATTTTGGTATTGTCAAGGTGGACATTATAGTTTGCTATCAGTTTCTCAAGTTATGAGATCTGGTTATAATGATGTGTCTATTGCATTCATTCTCATTAGTTGGCAACTTTATCTACACAACTGTTTCCCTTTGTCTCATTTCCTTTATTTCTCACTAATTCCCCTTTTCTACTTGGTTTCTTCCTTAGGAGGGGAGAAAATTGGTTAGAAGAAGTACTCGAAATGTCGGTAATTTACTGAAAAATGATGGGCCTATACCAGAGGTACAGCTAAAGATACAAGTGGAACAACAAGAAAGGCCCCAAGGTAATGATGCAATTCTAGAAGAATTGTGAGATATGATGAAGAATATTCAGAGAACTGTACAAGACCATGAAACTCTGCTCCGTAATAGAGGTTGTAAGGAGGAATAAAGTAGACAAGAGGAAGCTGATGAGAACAGATTGGAACCATCTCATGGTTACGGTAGTAGAGCTGGATCTTCTAGGATGAGAGTGAATACAGATGCTCAAGGGATGGCAATTGATCGAGTGTGGAGGACTTTCTCTTAGTTTAACCCTCTTAGTTTAACCCTCCAACCTTTAATGTAACTATGAAGGAAGGAGAAGCGGATAAATGGATAGAGAGAGTTGAAACCATCTTTGAGGTGGTACCATGCTCTATGGAATAGAAGGTGATTATAGCCACAGTGTATCTGGTTGAGGACGCTAAACACTAGTGGAATTCTACAAGACTAGTGGATGGACGTTAGCTAACGTGGGAACAATTTAAGGAAATGTTCTTTGATCATCATTTTCCTTCAACATTCAGAGATGAGAAAGAGGCTGAGTTCCATGCATTTCAGCAAGGAGATCTTGATGAGAAAGCATTTATCCAAAAGTTTAATCAGCTATCAAAATTTTCTACTTATCTGAATAAGACTAATAATAGCGAGTGGAAGGCCAAGAGGCTTTTAGAAAAGATGAGGCCTGAATATAGACAACAAATTACTCTGCTAGGAGTAACCACATATGCTGACATGTGTAATCGACTCTAAATTGTAGCAAAAAGGGGTCAGGAAGTAGAAGCAAAAAAGAGATGAGATAGTCATGGGAGGTTCTCGTCCTCTCTAGGCCCTTCTGAAGGAGTCTATAGGAAGACGGGTTATGGCCCGAGTAGTTTTGCAGTACCGGGCAAGAAGAGTTTTGTTAGAGGATCATAGACTCAAGGAATATTTTAGAAGGGTGGATTTAGGAGTTTTGGTGTTCCACAACCATTACAACAGGCTTCTAATATGCCTGCCCTGACCTTGAGTATAGCTCGACCACCACTGTGTGCTAAGTGTGGGCGATCACATCCTGGGAGGTGCTGGGCATGTTTTAAATATAGGAAACCTGGCCATCTAGCAAGATAATGCCCCTAGGGAAGAGTGGAGATGACAGAGTAGAGATCTACCATTCTAGGACGAGTCTACACATTATTTTAGGAGGAGGCAAAAGCATCGTCGAATTTGATAAAAGGTATTATTTCTATCTACGAGCAGAAAATTGAAGCATTATTTGATTTTGGTGTTACATATTCATTTATTTCATATGAATATGTACAGAGGTTGGGACTTCCTTTACATGAATTGCCTTATGTGATTAAAGTATCTATGCTATCTGGGTCATCTAATATGACTAGTAAAGCATGTTTGAATGTAGAAGTGAAGTTTGAAATCATTCGACCACTCTAGATTTGATCCGGATTCCTATAAAGGGTTTGGACATGATTATCGGTATGAATTGGTTGATGGCAAATAATGCCACCTTGGACTGTGCTAGGAAGATAGTTTTGTTACTGGTATATACTACACCGGCTAATATTCCTAGCGAGTCTAAGTTCTTATCGGTGGTACAAGCAAAGAAATTGATGCAACAAGGGTGTATGGCTTACATGGTTTTCTTCTCAGTGCATGGGGTCTACAATAAAAGTATTGATAAGATTGGGGTAGTGAATGAATTCCTTAAGGTATTTACGGATGATATGTCTGGTTTGCCTCTAGAAAGGGAAGTAGAATTCACCATAAACCTAGTGCCAGGAACTGAACCAATCTCAAAGGTAACATACCGGATGTCACCAACTGAGCTAGCTGAGTTGAAGAAGCAAATAAAGGAGCTACTTGAAAATGAATTTATTAGACCTAGTGTGTCACCTTAGGGATCACCTGTGCTATTTGTTAAGAAAAAGGACGGTAGCTTACGGCTCTGTATTGATTATAGATAGTTGAATAAGGTGACGGTGAAGAAGAAATATCCTTTAGCAAGGATTGATGATTTCTTAAATCAATTGGTGGGAGCTTCGATTTTCTTAAAAATTAACCTAAGGTCAGGATACCATCAATTGAGAGTGCACTTGGAGGATGTGCCCAAGACGACTTTTCGTACCAAATATGGGCATTATGAGTTCCTAGTCATGCTATTTGGGTTAACAAATGTGCCTGCGATTTTCATGGAGTACATGAACTATATATTTAGGCCTTACTAGATCAATTTGTTGTGGTATTCATTGATGACATTCTAATATATTCTGAAAACAAGGAGTAGCATGCAAAGTATTTAAGAATTGTGCTACAAATTTTGAAGGACAACAAGCTCTATGCCAAGCTTAACAAGTATGACTTCTGGCTTTGAGAGGTCCAATTTCTAGGACATGTGTCAGCAGAAAGGATTGCAGTGGATCCGCATAAAGTGGATGTGGTGTTGAAATGGGAAAGGCCTAGTTCTGTGACTGAAATACAGAGTTTTCTAGGATTGGCTGGATATTATCATAGATTTATCCAGCGTTTCTCTCAAATAGCTTCATCATTGACTAGGTTGACCCAAAAAGATTAGCCATTCATTTAAGATGACAAGTGCGAGATCACATTTCAAAAGTTGAAGGAGAAACTGACTACGACACCGGTATTGATTGTTCCTAATCCATGATTGCCATATGAAGTATATACAAATACATCTTTAAAGGGTTTGGGATGTGTGTTAATGCAAGATGAGTGGATAGTGGCTTATGCCTCTAGACAGCTCAAGCCATATGAAGAAAATTACACAACCCATGACTTGGAGCTTGCTACAGTTGTGTTTGCACTAAAGATTTGGCGGCATTATTTGTATGGAGCAGTGTTTAATGTTTTCAGTGACCATAAGAGCCTGAAATATTTAGTGGATCAGAAGGAACTTAATATGAGGCAGAGAAGGTGGATGGAGTTCTTAAAGGACTATAGCTTTGAAATTAAATACCATCCGGGGAAAGCAAATGTGGTTGCAGATGCTTTAAGTCAAAAGTTATTGCATGTCGCTTATCTAATGGTGTAAGAGTACAAATTGCTGGAATCTTACTTAGATATTCAGCATGACTCACCAAAATTTACTTTGTGTAGCCTACATTCTACAGAGATTACCAATGAGTTTTGGAGAGAGTTAAGGACAGCACAGCTTGAGGATGAGTATCTGTTGAAAATTCGAGAAGATGTAGAGGAAAGGGAAACCATAGACTTTGGTTTCAGTGATGATGGATATGTTATATATCAAGATCGAGTTTGTGTACTAGATGAGGCTGATTTGAGAAAGAAAATTCTAAATAAGGCACATAAGAGTAGATATACAATTCACCCTGGAGCAACTAAGATGTACCAAGATATGAAGCAGTATTGGTAGTAGCCTGGAATGAAAAAGGGTTATTACAGATTTTGTGTCTCAATGTTTAATTTGTCAAAAGGTTTATAACCACTAGAGATACCAAAGTGGAAGTGGGATAGTATATCTATGGATTTTATTTTAGGATTACCAAGAACCTAATCTAGTCATGATTCTATTTGGATGATTGTAGATAGGTTTACAAAGTCAGCCCATTTCTTGGCAGTGCAAATAAGTGATTCATTAAAGAAGTTGGCAGAGATCTACATTCGGGAAGTTGTGAGATTGCATGGGGTGCCAAAGGACATTATCTCTGATCATGACTTGAGGTTCACCTCAAATTTTTGGAAAGCATTGCAGAGAGCAATGGGTATTAAATTAAGATTTAGCATAGCATATCATCCACAGACTGATGGAGATAAAAATGACTATACAAACTCTAGAGGACATGTTGAGAGCTTGTGCCTTAGAACTGAAAGACAATTAGGATAGCCACCTTCCTTTGGCTGAGTTTGCCTACAATAATAGTTTTCACTCCAGTATAGGGATGGCTCCCTATGAGGCATTTTAAGAAGAAAATGTCGATCTCCTCTTTGTTGGGTTGAAATGATTGAGAGAAGCATTATGGGTCCTGATATTGTGGATCAAACAATGCAAAAGATTTAAATGATAAGGCAAAAACTTCTAATGAGTCAGAGTAGGCAGAAGAGTTATGCAGATAAACGGTGAAGGTCGTTGGAGTTTATGGTTGGTGATCATGTTTTTCTAAGAGTTTCACCTGTGACGGGAATTGAGAGGTCAATCAAAGCAAAGAAATTATCTCCTCGATTCATGGGTCTATTTGAGATCCTCAGGAAATTTGGGCCAATTGCCTACTAAATCGCCTTGCCACCACAATTATCTGGGATTCATGATGTTTTCATGTTTCTCAACTAAAGAAATATCAACTTTATCCATTTCATATGATTGAACCCAAAGAGGTAGAGCTGTAAGAGAATATGACTTATCGAGCAAAGCCAGAACGAATAGTAGATGTTAAAGATAAGCAATTGTGGAACAAGACTATTCGACTGGTTAAGGCGATGTGGAAAGGAATGGCTCCTAGTGATGCTACTTAAGAGACAGAGGACAAAATAAAGCAGCAATATCCTTATCTGTTTCCCTAGGTATGTGTTGTGGTTGTTCTTGAATTTTAGGGGCAAAATTCCTTTAAAGGAGGGAAGAATTGTAACATCCTAAAACTTTAAATCTGGAAAAGTTGATTAATTAAGGGATAAATTAGTTAAAAATATGATTAATTTATTTAATTATAATTTTGGATGGCTAATTGGATTTTTGGGTCATATTTGGCTCTAAATTGAAATAGGATGAAAGTTAGATCAAGTCGGGAGGCATCAGGGGGAGCAAAATCCACTTGTTACTTGCTGCATCGTGAGCCGCAGCTTGCATGGTGTGTGCTGCGGTGCATGGCACAGCAGGCAACTTAAAATTTCAAAAATGATCAGAAATTGATAAATTTTAGGGTGGAAAACCTAAAGCACAAAGGGGGTAACTTTTGGCACTACTAGGGCATCAATTTGGAAGGATTTTAAAGATAATTTGAGTCTCTAAACTCTTGGGTAAGTTTCCTACCCTTCTCCTCTACCTTTTCATCTCATTTTCCATGGGATTTGGGAGAGAGAGAATTTAGTCTGATTGGATTAAGCCATGAGTCAATGTTTTGAAGGTTTCTATTGACTCTAAAGGTTTAATTTAGGTTTATTGATCTTAGATATGTAGTAATAGGAAGCTACTTTCTTGTTTGGTGAATTTTGGATCAAGCCCCAACTTGATCATAGGTGTTGAAGTGTAATAAGTTGAGATATTAAGTTTTATGTTGTGATAGAATAAAAGGAGGCTTAAAGGGATTGTGTGAACAAATTGTAATCTTGACAAGCCTATTTATTGAGAATTTGAGTGAGAAGTAGGAGAATTGGGAGGTTATTAGCAGTTAATAGTGCTTGTGTTAATCGAAAATTAATATATAGTACTTGTTGTAGATTGTGGTATAAGAAGACTTACCTTGACACAAGAAGAGAATTAGTACCATGGGTAACCCTTTTAGTAACAAAAGGGTTGAGATAACTAGATAATTTGCATTATTTATTATCTTGTATAAGTTATTCTCAAGTTAGTTTTTTATGAATTGTTGTGTATATATGTATAAATTCTTTAAAGGTTAACTATTTTACAAAATAAGTAGAGTATTAGTTTGTAAAATTCTATATTTTTGAAGTAAATGATAAGATTTGTTATATTTATTTGGAAAGTTGTTTATGCATGGTCAAGTAGAGATATGCAGTGAAATGTGGCATATTAGAGGGTAGGAGATTACCCTAGTAGAGATAGTGAAGATTAAGTCCATATGGCATTGCTGGCACCTCAGGACGCCAGGTATAGCACTTACTCTCCTTAGTGCCCGAAAATGAGTGTTGTATTAGAGACTTATTCTCCTTAGTACCCAAAAGGGTGCGGAGTTGGAGACTATGCTCCTTAGCATCCATAGGATGTGGTATTGGAGTAACGACACCTCAATTACTTGTAATAGAGGAAATAGTAGTCCAGAAGTGGTTTAGGACACCTTGGCCAGGTAGTCCAACCATGGATGGTGAGCTTGGGGACCATACATGTGGTTTGGTTCTGTGAAATAGCCTATTGGTTTGGTCGGGAGTATTGGAGGACCAGATGGTTAGGGATCATGCATGCAAGTTGTGGTGATCTTATATGATGTAATTATGTTACTTATTTTAATGCTTGTTTATAACTTGGCTTGTTAATAAATATTATAGATTATCTTAGTTATTGAGATTTTTATCTCACCCCGTGGTTATTATTTTACAAGTTTTACCAGTGAGACTGAGCCAGGGAAGGAATCGGGCAAGGATTTGTAGATTTGCTACATCAAATAGTAATGCCCGATTGTGGTTTGAGTGGTGTACATAAACTTTTTATATGATATTATACGTTGCAACTAGGAATGCATATCATGTTGGTTGTGTTTTTATGCCCATTGTGTATTTTAGCCCAATATTGTATATGAGGTGAATATGTGGAATTTTGTGGTGATGGGCTAAAATGCTAATACAACTGTAAGGAACTTTTTTATATATGGTGACAATGTAAGTGTAATGTATTATGTGGCAATAGAAGCCAAATAGTGCAGGTAGTGTTGATTGTGTGTTTTGGACATACTGGGTGAAATGGCCATTTAGTGGCTAAATTTTGTGGTTAGTATGTTTTTGTGTGTTTGATCGGTTACTCAAGTGTATTTTGGTCCATTAGACTTGGTTCAAGCCTCACAATAAGTTAATGGTTTTAGTTATGAGTTTTGGGTACTTGGATGGTTAAAAATCTCTTTAAAAACTGACTTTTGCATCCGAGTGTCTAAATTTCTCATACAGTGTTAGATTGTAATGAAACTTGTACCACTAGTTAGCTTATTGAATAAGCTTCGTGTTGGAGCTTGAATCACTCCAATCGAACATCGGATGCAAAAATGGTGCGCATTCGAAGTTCATCCAGAAAAGCTGTCATGACAGCATTACTGTCATAGACATGTAGGCCGCGACGCATTTCGTGCAAGCCACGACGCACGGTACAGTGAGAAAACATGGCTTTCGTGGCCACATGCCGCAGTGCATAGACCACGAGCCACGGAGCATGGACCAAAACACTCAAAAATAACATTTTTGGCCCTATTTTGAAGTAGTTTTGCTTCTCAAAACATTTCCATACTTCCAATACCTTTATAAATCATTAAGTTTGAGCTCAAACTATCAATTTAAAAGATTTTTAGGCGATCTCGATACTCCACAATTATTTTTTAAAAAGATTATTCATTTTAATCCTTATATGAATAATGTGAGCTTAGGAGCAATCTTTTCTCCTAATTATGATTATTTGTTGTGATTATGTGGTGAATTTTTGGTAATGTCAAGGTGGACATTATAATATGATTCTCAACAAGATAAATGATATCAAATTAATTAGTCAATCTAACCAAAGTCAATGAATTAAGTTCAAAATCTTAATAAGAATTAAATTTAGATTTAAGCTGTAATAGAACCAAAACCAAGAGATTATGAAGCTCGAGTGGAATTTCATCATCTTGGAGAATCCTTGAAGATTTAGCTTCTCTTTTCACTCTTCATGGCTACTAATTGAAGGAAAGGTCCTTAAGAAACTACCATAAATGAGCTACACTGTGAGCTAAGTAAGTAATCGAACTGGAAATTGAGAGAATGAGTGTCTAATGTATAAGATGGCCAGCCTTTACAATAAACATGTAAGCATTGAATGAGCCAAAGATGAATATGTGCAATGATCTAAAACCTCAGAGACAATGAGCGATGTAGTGCATGTGACAGGCTATGCGTCTCTGGTGGCCGTGCTAAGATAAGAAGAAGATGAATGCTTCCATTCGTTCTCCGTGACTGAGTAGAGTTTGTGGGATGACTGTGTGTAATAGACTAAGCTTTGGGGAAGCAATGCAGTAGCTGAGTGGTGGTAGCGGTGTAATCTCTCTTTGATCGAACTTAGACTCCGTGAGGGATCAGCGTTGCGTGTGCGTCATTCCCTAAAAATCCCAGCTCTAACATTCTCGCCATTCATGTCTATTTCCTTCTCCTTTTCATTCCAGCTCTACCTTTCTACTTTTGAAAAGTCAAAATTGATTTGAAAAAGGGAAAAGAGAAAATCACCATATTTGGCCTATAAATTTCTTAAAACACAAAACAAAAATCAATCTTATTTAATTGAACTAACAAAAGTCTTAAAAATGAGAATAAAAATTGCCCAAATAATAAAACGTGTCAAGGAATTGAAATTCTAAATTAAAAAGAATTAATTCCAATAAATTATGCAAAATGACCAAAATGCCCCTATTGCCAAAACTCAATGCAAATGAGCTGAAGATCAAATCTAATGCTAAAACCATGCATATAAGGGTCTAAACCAATAAAATATGGTTACAAATGTAAAATACAAGTGTGCAAAATAAGTGATTGATCGTTGAGCTCATTGGGGTAACAATTCCATTAGCTTGATACATGCTAAATTTTTTGAGTATCTTTCTAAGATATTTAGTTTGACACACAAATATACCATCCTTTCTTTGCTTATTTTATAGTCCCAAAAACAATGTTAGTTCCCCCATCATAGAGATTTTAAATTATCGTTGCATTAACTCAAAAAATTCCTTGCATAAAGATTTATTAGTTGCACTAAATATAATATCATCTACATAAATTTTAACAATTAACAATTGATCCTTTTTTGTTTTTATAAAAAGGGTAGTCTCAACTTTACCTCGAATGAATCCTTTTTCTAAGAGAAAAGAACTCAATCGGTCATACTAGACTCTGGGTGCTTACTTGAGGCCACAGAGAGCTTTCTTCAATTTGAAGATAGCATCAAACTTCTAAGGATCTTTAAAACTAGGTGGTTGTTTAACATATACTTCTTCAAGATATAGTCATTGAGAAGTGCACTTTTTACATCCATCTGGTATAGCTTGATATCTTTCATAGATGCATAGGCTAGAACTAGGTGAATTGCTTCTAATCTAGTAATTGGAGCAAAAGTTTCTTCATAGTCTAAACCTTCTTCCTGGTTATATCCCTTTGCCACTAGTTGTGCTTTTCTCCTGACAATAATGCCCCCTTCATCAAGTTTATTCTTGAAGACCTATTTAGTTCCATTTACTAGATGATTTTTGGGTCATAGTACCAAGTCCTATACATGGCTTCTTTCAAACTAATTTAGCTCTTCTTACATTATATCTATCCAGTATGAGTTAGATAAGGCTTCTTCAACTATTTTTGGCCCTATTTCTAAAATAAAGGCTAAATGACTAGCAATGTTTTGGAATTTACTTCTGGTCTGGATAGGTTCATTGACATTTCTAATGACTTGATCCAAGAGGGGATGAATTGGGCTAATTGAAAATTTAAATAAATTATAGTAATAATAAGTGAGATAAAGGAATGAAATCACCAATCATGAGAGTTAGATGATCAGAGTTTGTCAAAAGTAATTTATCCTGATTCAACTCCTACCACTTGAGTCTACGTCAAGTCCCTAGGAACCTCTTGAGATTTCTAACTATATGACCAAGTCAATAGACTTCTCAATAAGTCTGAAACTCTCCTCCTTACAAAGGTAATGATAAATCCCTTTTGAGCTCCTTGAGCTTAATTTCCTTTATTTTGAAGTTGTAAAACAAGGAGAAACAAAAGTTCAAGAATGAACTACTACTTCTTTTAAACTCTCTCTAAGAGTAGATATATAATAAATGAAGTTCTCTAACAATAAATGATTCACTAAAGGTAGGTAAACTTTAATGTTGAAATAAACACAAAATGTTCTTATTAGCTCATGTTGTTCCCTTGTCTTTTTAAAGTTTCAGAAATGAGTCTATTTATAATTGAGAATCAGAAATGATTTGTTAGACTCATGAATTTTTTCATTGGAGGTTTCTCGTGAACTATTTCCTTCTTGCTTCGTGTTTCCTTAGATATTCAAGCTTCTTTAAGGTTCTTCAGTGGATGAGGTAATGGAATAGTGTTTTACAGTAGAGACTTCCTCTTTTGTACAGTAATGGCTAAAAACATTAAATTTTTCTGACAATAGTGGTTAAAGCTTATACATTTTTTGTATAACAAAAATAAATCTCAGTGATATAATCAAAAATAAGCAAACTGAGTAACTTCAAGAAAATAATTGTGTTTAAATATTATTTGGTAAAGATATAGAGTGAACGTAATTGATTTTAGATGAAAAGAAGGATTGAAAGATGAGTTCTACTGACCTTCAGAATAGATATGAAAAACAAAGCATAAAAATTCATAGTAGTATAGGTGTTATAGTGTTTAAGCATTAGTATTACAGTAACAAGTAGACTTTGAAAGAAGATCATTGCACAAGTATTGTTCTGATAGTACTGGTGTAGTCTAATACGTAAAAGATAAAGATTTTTGATAATTTTGAGTAAATTAGGATATTATCAAGAAGATTACATAGCACCAGTGTTAGAAGGAAATAATACCAAAGTAACTTAATCAATCAAACCTCTTTATGCGAGAAAAAAAGGGACATTACTAGTGTTGAAGAATTAGCATAGGTGTTACAAAAAACTTGTACAAAACTTAGTACAGGTGCTAATTAAGTAATACAGGTGTTGTCTTAATTCAAAAAAGGATATGAAAAGAGTAAGATTGATGTTAAATAGATAGTACTAATGTAAGGAAAAAGGTTCGAATAAGGGACAATCAATTGCACAGGTTTAAGGGGATAACATCGGCGTTAGAATGAGTAAGACTGGTGTTATATGAAACACGTATCAATAGAACAATAATGAAAACTAAAGCAGCACTGGTGATAAAGCTTCCAACACTTGTGCTAACAATACTTAGAAACTCTTTAGAATAAGACAACTTCAATTACTAGAATTATAATAAAGTCAAATACTTAAATAATAAGATAGCATACCTTCTATTATGTATAAACTTACACTTAGTCAGATTTGTTTAACATTAAGCCAATTAACGTAGATTCAAGTTAAGAAAACTTGAAATGCATAAAACATCTCTTTATTTTGTAATAATCAAAACCAAGGTTCAATATGTTTCGGGTCGAAGCAAGTGCGCATAGTGAGAATTCTTCTCACTGTGTCACTTACCATGGCTAGTGCTGCATGCGTCACGGCATATGGACCAAAAAATAACCGCTTAAGTTGTAAAATTGGGGTAAAGTTCAATTAGAAAAATCAAAAAATGTGAAAGAGAGAAGAGGAGAAGGGCTTGCCTATTAAAGCAAGAGATTCGAAGCATTAGAAGGAATTTCTAATTAGTAACTTGTTGGACAAGTTTTGTTTAACCCTTAACTTTCATTCTATACATATTTCTCTAAACATGAGTTGTAGAGAAATTGAATTGGTAAAATTTATAGGGTTTGATTCTTACCTAATAGTAATAAAAAGGTTCTCATAAGCTAAATAAGAGCTTTGCGATTGGTTTAGATTTGAACAATAGAGCTTTAAACCTATAGGTTCAATTTAGCCTTAAATCAAGAGGAAATTAGGGTGAAAATCATGTTTGAGTGAAATGGGATCATATGAGGTGATGTAAAGTGGTAATTTAGTGGTAATGAACTTATAATGGATAAATGGAAAGGAGTAAATAGCTAGTTATAGCCATAGTTAGTAATTAAGTGCTTTTGGTCAATTTAGACCAATTGACTAAATTGTACCAATTGTATATAGATTGGCGTATTCTGCATATGAGTTGAGAAAGGAAGATTGTGATGAGCTATAATGGTAGTTAAAATCCATAAGTAACCTTTCTAGTGACAGAAGGGTAGAGGTAACTAAATAACTTTCTCTGTTAGACTATTTATTATAACTGAGTATGAGTATGCTATTTAGTACATAAAACAATTTTAAACTAAGTATGATTCATAGAATTTTGTATTGAAAAAATTAAAGGGGTTAAAACATGTGATTTAATGTTACCTATATATATATGCTATATATTGGAAAATGTGTATCGTGTGAATATGGAACCTATGATTAGTTCAAAAAGTATGATCATAGAGGTGGGAGTTCATCCATGTAGAGTGTAGTGATAAGACCATATGATATTTTTTCCATAGTGCTCGATATAACATTCAGAAACTTTAAATCTAGAAAAATTAACTAATTAATGGATAAATTAGTTTAAAATATGATTAATTAATTTAAATATATTTTTGGGTTGCTAATTAAATCTTTGAGTCATATTTAGTTGTAAATTGGGTTAGGATAGAAGTCGGATTAAGTCGGGTGGTATCGGGGGGAGCAAAATCAACATTTTACTCGCTGCATCGTGAGCTGTGACTTGCGTGGCATGTGCTGTAGTGCACAGCATAGCAAACAGATTAAATGTTCGAAAATGATTAGAAAAAGTCAGTT
Organism: Prosopis cineraria; assembly: GCF_029017545.1. NCBI lineage: Eukaryota > Viridiplantae > Streptophyta > Magnoliopsida > Fabales > Fabaceae > Prosopis > Prosopis cineraria. Next base: position 19,845,152 of record NW_026555335.1, read on the forward strand.
TTTATGGTAGGAAACCTAGAGCATGAAGGAGGAAACTTTGGGCACTGCTAGGACATCATTTTGGGAGGATTTTGAAGACAATTTGATCCTTCAAACTCTTAAGTAAGTTTCCTACCCTTCTCCTCTACATTTTCATCTAATTTTTCATGGGATTTGAAAGTGAGAGAATTTGGTCTGAATGGATTAACCCATAAATCTATGTTTTAAAGGTTTCTATTAACTTTAAAGGTTTAATTTAGGTTTATTAATCTTGGATATGTGGTAATAGGAAGCTACTTTGTTGTTTTGGTGAAAGTTGGATCAAGTCCTAACTTGATCATGGGGTTTTAAAGTGTGACAAGTAGAGATATTAAGTGTTATGATGTGATTGAGTTAGAGGGAGGCTTGAAGGAATTGTGTAAACAAATTCTAATCTTAACAAGCCTCTTTGTTGAGAGTCTGAGTGAGAAGTAAGAGAATTGGGAGGTTATTGATAGCTAATAGTGCTTGTGTTAATTGAAAATTAACATATAGTACTTGTTAATGTAGATTGTGGTATGGGAAGACTTATCTTGATACAAGAAGAGATTTAGTACCACAGGTAACCTTTTTAGTAACAAAAGGGTTGAGGTAACTAGATAATTTACAATATTTCTTACCTTGTATAAGTTATTCTCAAGTTATTCTTGCATAATTTGTTATATATATATATATATATGTATGAGTTTTATAAAAGTTAACTATTTTAAAAAATGAGTGGAGTATTGAGTTATAAAATGCCAAGTTTGAAGTAAGTAGTAAGATTCATTATATTAGTTAGAAAGTGTTTTATGTATGATCAAGTAGAGATATATAATGAAATGTGGCATATAGAAGGTGGGAGGTCACCCTAGTGGAGTTAGTGAAGATTAAGTCCATATGACACTAATAGCACCTCAGGACGCCAAGTGTAGCATTTACTTTCCTTAGTGCCCGAAAATGCGTGTGGTATTGGAGACTTACTCTCCTTAGTACCTAAAAGGGTGTGGAGTTGGAGAATATGCTCCTTAGCATCCATAGAATGTGGTGTTGGAGTAATGACACCCCAATTACTTGTAATGGGGGAACCAATAGTCCATAAGTGGTTTAGGACACCTTGGCCAGTAGTCTTACCATGGATGGTGAGCTTGGGGACCTTACATGTGGTTTAGTTCTATAAAATAGCCTATTAGTTCGTTCGAGAGTATTGAAGGACCAGATGGTTAAGGATCATGTATGTAACTTGTGGTGATTTTATATGGTATGCCTATTTTACTTGATTTAAAGCTTGTTTATAACTTGGCATGTTAATCAATAATATAGATTATCTTAGTTACTGAGATTTTTATCTCACCCTGTGGTTATCATTTTACAAGTTCTACCTCTGAGACTGAGCAAGGAAAGTAATCGGGCAAGGACTAGTAAATTTGCTACATCACAAATAGTAATGCTTGATTTTGGTTTGAGTGGTGTACATAAACTTGTTATATGATATTATATGTTGCCAACTAAGAATGCATATCATTTTGATTGGCTGCACTTGTTTTATACTATGTTGTTTTGTATTTTAGCCCAATATTATATATGATATGAATATATGGCAATTTTTGTGGTGATGAGCTAAAATACTAATACAAGTGCAAGGAATGTTTTATCTATGTGGTGATAATGTATATATAGTATATTATGTGGCAATAGAGGCCAAATAGTGTATGTAGTATTGATTTTGTATTTTGGCCATATTGGGTGAAAGAGCCATTGATTGGCTAAATTTTGTGTTTGGTATGTTTTTGTGTGTTTGAATGTCACTCAAGTGTATTTTGGTCCATTGGACTTGGTTGAAGCCTCACAATGGGTTAATGGTATAAGTTATGAGTTTTGGGTACTTAGATTGTTAAAAATCGCTTTAAAATCTGACTTTTGCATCTAAGTGTTTAAAATTCTCATATGATGTCGGATCTAACAAAACTTATACCATTAGTTAGCTTATTAAATAAGCTTTGTGTGGGCACTTTAATCACTCTAATCGGACATCGAATGTGAAAATGGTGCACATTTGAAGTTCATTCAGAAAAGCTGTCATGGACACATGTGCCACGACACATTTCATGCAAGCCATGGCGCACGGTACAATGAGAAAACTTGCCTTTCTATGTCACATAATGCAGCGCATGGACCACAAATTACGATGCATGGACCAAAACACTCAAAAATGACATTTTTTGCCCTATTTTAAAGTGTTTTGCTTCCCAAAACTTTTCCATGCTTCCAATACCTATATAAATCATTAAGTTTGAACTTAAACTATTAATTTGAAGGGTTTTTATGGGATCTCAAATATTTCACAATTATTTTTGAAAGATTATTAGTTTTATCTCTTATATCTATAATGTGAGCTTAGGAGCAATCCTTGCTCCTAAATATGATTATTTGTTGTCAAGGTGGATATTACACTCAACGGGGTATGATATTGAAGAATTGTATCTCCTTAATGCCTTTTGAGGTGTGGTATTGGAAGTTATCTCCTTAGTGCCTATTAAGGTGCCATATAGGAGATTTGGACTCCTTAGTGCCCTGTGTGATACGATGTTAGAGTCAACAACACCTTATTGTGTGTATTGGGAGAAACTATAGTCTATAAGTGAGATAGAATAACTTTGGTCGGGTGATTCTACTACTGAAGGTGAGCTCAGGGCTAAGAACAGTATATATTAGTCTAAGGCGAGCCTATGATTCGAGTCAGGGTAATTTGGAGGTTCGGTCAATAGTGATCATGCTATATGTTGTATATGTGGAAAAGTAGTGATTATAGTGGTAAAGAAGTAAATTGACACATATTGTTATGATTTGAAATGAAACATGTGTATATGTTATGTTTAACACTATATTATGCTATACTTTCATATAGTTGCATGTGATAGTTACTAGTAGTAAGTTATTCTGCTATTGAAATTTTTATCTCACCCACGTGGTTACATGTTTATAGGACAAGAGTCTAGACTGGCATAGTAGTGCCATCGTCTTGTGGAAGCTCTGAGTTTGTGTAATGAACTAAATTTTTTTGTGGTCAAGGTGTAAATGAGTTTCCATAGGGATTGCATGCATGTTAGAGTTGCATTTTATGGAAAAGGTAGTGAGTTTTGGTGAATCTTAGCCTATGTGTGGAATTATATGATAAGATAAGTAATTTAGAGCTAAGATTGAGTTGTGATTATGTTATCAATGTAATAGTAGTGAATGAAGTAAGTTTGTGGTGAGAAAAGGCCAAGTGGGCCAAATTGTAACAAATTGTAAGATTTTGTGAAATGTGAAAAATGGGCTATTGAACGGTTAGATTTTGATATACATGCATATGTATGATATGTTGTGGTCAATCATGTGTAATAGGTCTTTTTGAACTTGGTTTAAGGCCTAGAATGGTCTAATGGGACAATAGGATTGATCTGAGTGCTTGAGTGTGTAAAATTCTTTAAAAAGATGACTTTTTGCATCCAGGTGTCTAAATTTTGATTGGATTGTTAGATCATGTCCAAACCTATCTTATTAGTTAGCTTATGAGATAAGCTTCATGTGGGTATTTAAATCACTTTGATCAAACATCATATGTGAAAACAGTGCACGCTAGAAGTTCATCATTTCTGCTATCAAAAAGACAGCAACAAATTCAAATTGGCGTGCCCACAATATGCAACATAGTTCCATGCGTGTAGTTCTGTGCCATATGCTGCAGCACAAGTGTTGTTCACCGTAGCACATTGCCCATATTCTGACATGACTTCTTTATTTATAAGGCATGCAATGTTGGCTATGAATGCATATAATGTGTTTCCACTACGTATTGCTCAACTATGTTATGATTTCTATGATTTTGCAAAATGAGTCTTAGGCCTAAGGTTTTCAAACAAATTATTTAATTATTGTTTGATGTGATTTGTATGGTGATTTAGTTAATCTTCTCCTGTATCTAGCGGATATAAGCGGAGGTTACAATCACCACTGCCACTATAAAATAATGAAAAAAATATTATGAGAACTATGAGAGACTCGAGGTTCACCTTAAAATTTTGGAAATCTCTACAAAACACCCTAAGCACACTAAGCTACAATCATTATTATAGGATAGGCTTTTAACAGTAGGTGAAAAACACTTTTAATAGTGGTTATAGAATCGCTGTTATTTCAGGGGATTTTGAAAATATGGGACTTTTAATAGTGGTTCCAAGTTCGTTGTAATTTTTGGGAAAATAGGTGGACTTTTAACAGCAGGTGTTATAACAACCGCTATCAAAAGTAGTATAACATCTTGAATTTCCATCCAAAGAACTAGTTGTTAATTAGAGATAAATTAATAATTATAAGATTGATCATGATTGGGATGTTGAGCTAATAATTTGCATTGATTGGATGTTACGTTAATAGAATTGAAGGGCAAAACAAAAATTTAGGACATAATACGTAAGTAGCAGTGAGAGTTTCCTCACTGTACCACGTGCCGCCATAGAAGTTATATGTGTCGCAGTGTATTGTAAAGAAATTGCTTAAAGCTAATGTGATCAACTCATGAAATTAGAATGGTAAGGGGAGGAAAATGTGTTTGGAGAGGAGAAGAAGTTCTTATCTACTAGGGCTTGTGTTATCCAATGGTTAAGAGTCTGCTTTGGCTAGTGACTTATTGGGTAAGTATCATACAGCACCAAGCTTCTTTTTTCCCCGATTTTCATTAAACTTGATTGGTTAAGAAATCGAATCAGGAAGTTTTAAGGTGTTGAAATCTAAAAGAAAGGTTTAGAACAGGTTTTCGAATATTGAACTAAGATTTTATGACTAGCTTGGACATAAATAGTTGAACTTTGAGGATTTAGGCTCAATTAGCTTAAAAATTTAGGTTAAAAAGGGTGGAATTAGGTGAATAAATGAGTTAGGAGGTTGTTATAGTCATTTGAGTAGCCTACAGGGCCAATGACTATAAATAGTGGCTTATGAATTAGAATAGTGTTAATTGAACCATTTTGTCTGCTAAAGGATTCAGTTTAGCCGAATTAATACTTATATTGAGTATTCAGAATTGACTGAGGGATATTGCATTGTGTAGATTGAGCACTTATGATGTTGCTCATGGGAATCTAGACTCAGGGATTCAATATGATTAGTAACCCTTAATAGTAAGGGTAAAAGGTAACTGGAGTAACACTTTTACCTGTACGTTTGTGAAATTGTTTACAAGTATTTTGTATAACTATGTACATTGTGTTATGAACTAATAAAGTAGCAATATTGTGAAATAAATATGCATGTAGGTATGTAAATAATGTATAAGAAGAATTTGAAGAGACATATGCATGGACATGTGTATTGCATTCATGAATATACCCTAGACTAGGGTAAAAGACCACAACCTTACTCTGTATAAGTCTAGTGTAATGCCCTCATTGATATTTGTCACACTCAAAAAATGCGACACGGACGGCACGAGAGCAAAGGTTTCAGCCTTCGGGAGGAAGACCGAAGAAATTGGAGTCACCACCAAGATTTTGTGAAAAATATCAGAAAACCATTTAAAGGTTGATAAGGATGGTCTGCGAATTCAGAGAAAAGGTTCGAGAGTCGGTTAAGTGTGGAGAAGGTGTTAGGTATCCCACAATACCTGTTTGTGAGAACGGTTACCTAAAGTTTGTTGCGCTATATTAATATGGTTTAAAAATTATTTTAATTATCCTTTTTATATTCATGTGTTTGATATACAAATAATAAGAATTAAGTGAGAAATATTTATTTATTTACGAGGAGGATTTGACTCAGAATCTGACTCTAAGGCCTACGTACCCTGTGATGGGGATCAAAGTCCACGTAGTTTGAGCTTAGAATATTGTCTATGATTTTCTTTATTTTAAATTTTCATAAAAGAGGAAAAACTTATCACTCACAAACAAAACAATTTTTATAAACTGCGTGTTGGTATGATTTAATTTACAAAGATAATTTTTTTATTCCCATTTATATGTTTGAAAGTATTTTCTTTGTTGCACTTTTTTTAAATTTTTTTAAAATTCACTTTGTCAACGTAAAAAAAATATTATTATTAAATATGTTTCTTTAAAAAATTTTAAATATGTCTATAGAGACTTATTGTCACTCGTGGATATTTAAATAATTCAAATGAGTTTATTGCCTTTTAAAAATTCATATTGTCTTCACCACATGAAACCTTAGATTATGTATAAAATATTTTATTTTAATATATAAAAATTTATTTGATATGCCAATGAGAGCTTTTATCACTCATAGAATATGGTAAAAACTCTTAATCATCATAACAACAGAGTCTTATCAACTCACAACAAAATAATTATCTTAGCAATTTATAAAGATTTGAAAATCTCATATGACCAAAAGATTTGAAGGTTATTTCGTAAATATATTAATTTAATTAATTTATTTTATATAAAAAACGTTTATTATTTTATTTTATTTACAAAAATTTATATATAAATTGACAATCACATTATCTATGAGGATTTATTATGATAGTGTAATTATTTTAAATCTCTCTAAAAATTCCTTGAATTTTCACACAAAAAAAAACTTAGATATTTTATCGATTTAAATTAGAGAAAAAAATAAATAAAATTAATGACTATGGAGAATCATTGGAATTCATATCATTATATATACAAGTTGGATCTATCCACCTGCGAAATCTTATTGATTTTCACGATAGATTATCATTTTAAAATGCCTATGCAGATTTCTTAAAAATCTCACATGGCCAATAAATCAAAAAAATAAAGATTCATATTATGATCCAACCATACCTAGAATGGTCACTGTGAAATTAACATTTTTTCATAATTAATTAACAAATTCTCATGATTAATAAGTAAACATGATCTGATCACTAAGGAGCATAAAAAAATAAAAATTATGATTAAAACCCATTACCACACTCTCATATACTCGTCTAATCATACAGATGCAGAGATAGTTTCAAACATTCATCTAGCAAATACATGTATGGAACTAAACCAGAATCATTCGTTCAACACATAAGTATATTGAGCTAAGCTCAGATCATTCATCCAACATATACATATATTGAGCTAATCCCAGATTCATTAGTTCAATACATACATATATGGTGCTAAACCCAGATCTTCCAGCCAATTAACCGAATAAGGAGAACATAAAAAAAAAATCTTTCTAATTTCATCTCCAGATTCCCAATGCCAAATCACAGTCAAAAAGAAAAAGAGGCAGATAATCAATCAGGAAACCTAAGCTACTCGATTAAAGCTAGAGTAATTCAGATTTATAAATTTCAAACCTATTACACTTGCTGCCTTCAGAGACTCAAATCATTTCCAGATTCAACTGTGGTCTCCCTCAGTTCTTCTCGGTCTCTTTTCTCCAGAAAAATAGACAGAGGTTCATTTCTCCTTGCCTAATTTCCTCTTTTCAGAAATTTGTCCAGCCCTCCTTTCTGAATTCCTCTCAATGGTCTCCCTATTTTTTTTTAGAAATTTGACCTAGTTGCCCTCTCCTCTTTGTCATTCCAAAAATCACCTCTCTGATTTTGATTTCTCTTTTTTTTTTCTTTCTTCAGGTTCCAGGCTTCAAATAGAGAGCAAACAATTACTTACTGTTACATGCTTCCATCTCAGACTGCCATCCCTATTCTGCTCTTTTTGATCATATGCATCTCTTTCTTTTGCCTTTTTTCATTTTCTTCTGCTGCGTTGCCATGTGTGTGTGTTTCTGCTATGTGTTACTTCTTTTACTTTCGCACTTTTTTTTCTGGATCTCTTTGGTCGTGTGCATGACTCGTCTATGTGTTTTTGCACTCTACTCCTTCTTTTCCTAATTGTGTGCTTTACTTTGTGTCTACCTCCCTCTGGTCTCTGCCTCTCTCTGGTCTTCTTTCTTCCATCTGTGGCTTCTTTCTTCTTTCTTTCTACATGTCTGACTGAGTGCTTCTCTTGCTTTCTTTCTTGTTCTGTTGCATCTGTTTCAGGTCTCGCTGTAGCTGCGTGTTTATGTGCGCATTTCGGTCCTTCATCCCTTTGGCTGTGTGTGTGGACCAGATGAAATTGTTGGGCCTTTTAGCATTTCATCTGCCCAAATATAAAGCATTAGTGAATTGATTCTTATTGCGAGATAAGTGGTAGAATCTCACTTTGTCAAATTTATTAATCAAGTGGGTGAGATATTTTTGATATGGGATTAACTTGGAATCCTTAGTCTGCCACTTGCCAGTTGCTTGATAAATAACAAGAGCAGAATCTCTAAAAACATCAAGTTCCTCAATGCCTAATGTCACGGTAGCTTGTAAGCCATTTAAACATGCTTCATACTCAGCCATATTGTTGGTATAGTCAAAGCCTAATTTGATGGCTAATGGGAATTGTCTGCCCTCTGGGGATACCAACACTGCTCCTAATCCATTTCCATAAATATTCACTGCCCCATCAAAATACATCTTCCATTTCTCTTTTCTTCCTCTTCTGCCACAAGAACATTCTTGCCTAGGAATTGAAAATTTATAGGTTGGTATTCCTCCATAGGATTTGCTGCCAAATAATCCGTAATGATACTTCCTTTAATTGACTTACGAGTCATGTATTTCACATTATATTTCGAGAGTGTTACCTGCCACTTAAAAACTCGACCTGACATGTGAGGACTCTCTAAAATATATTTTATTAGATCTATTCATGAAATCAACCATGTGGTATAATACAAGATGTATTGCCTTAGCCATTGAGTAACCCATACTAAACCATAACATGTCTTTTCAATTAGTGAATAGTGTGATTCACAATCAGTGAACTTCTTACTCAAATAATAAACTGCTTTTTCCTTTTTGCCAGCTTCATCAAGTTACCCCAGCATTGCACCCACAGATGTAGGTCTTATAGTTAAGTAAAGAATTAAAGGCTGACCATGTGTTAGAGGTACTAATAGTGGAGGTTTTAATAAATAGTCCTTAATCTTATCAAAAGTTACTGACAATGTTCATCCCACTTGTCAGTATGACTTTTTCATAATAATTTAAAAAGTGGCTCACAAGTAGCAGTTAGATTAGTTATGAATTTAGATATATAATTCAAGTGCCCTAAAAAGCTGCGAACCTCTTTCTCTATTTGTGGTAGCCTCATGTCGTGAATTGCTTTGACCTTACCAGGATCTACCTCTATACCCTTCTTACTGACAATAAAACCTAACAATTTTCCCAATAAGGCTCCAAATATGCATCTATTAGGGTTTAACTTGAGCTTGTATTTGCCAAGCATTCAAACAATTTTCGAAGAACTACTATATGGCTTTCATCTTCAGTAGACTTAGCTACCATGTTATCCACATACACCTCAATCTCCTTATGCATCATATCATGAAAAAGTGCTACCATAGCTCGTCGATAAGTTGCACTTGCATTCTTTAATCTAAAAGGCCTCACCTTATAGCAAAATGTACCCCAAGGTGTAATGAAAGTAGTTTTATGTTTGTCCTCCATATGCATAGGAATCTGGTTGTACCCTGAATAACCTTCCATAAAGGAATATCTATAACTGTATGTTGTATTATCCACAAACACATCAATATGTGGTAAAGGAAAGTCATCTTTAGGGCTAGCACAATTCAAGTCCCTATAATCCACACACATTCTAACTCGTCCATCCTTTTTTAGTACTAGAATAATGTTTGCAACCCATTATGGATATTTGATTACTTCTAAGAATCTAGCTTCCCATTATTTCTTTACTTCTTCTCTAATTTTAAGTGACATATCAGGGCTCATTGTTCACAAATTTTGCTTCTTAGGTTTACTATCAGGATGTAAAGGTAGCCTATAAGCAGCAATCTCTGAATCAATCCCTGGCATATCCAAGTATGACCACGCAAACACATCAAGGTACTCTCAAAACAAGCTAATCATCTCTTCTTTCTCTGGATTATCAAGAATTTTTAACTCCTTTTTATCTTCCCCTGTCCCTAAATTTACAATTTCAATTGACTCCTCATGTGGCATGATGCCTCGTTTAGAAGATTCTATCATTTTTGCAAAGATTAGGGGCATTTCTTCATCTTCATTAGTTTCATAGTCATATATATCCATAGTGAAACATGGTTATTCAAACTATACTCAGGAACCAATGAGTTAGACAGGAGTCTTGAGAATTCTAATTCCCTAAAAAATTATCGTGCAAGGTGAATGAGTATTTATGCATATAAGGTACAAATAAGAATATGAGAAAAATACTATTGATGGAGAGAGAAAGATTGGAGAATGAAAGAAAAGAAAGAAAGAAAGAAAGACAGAAAGATGAATGAAATGATGAGGAGGAAAATAAGGAAAGGGTAAAGGAGAAAACAAAGAAGAAAATAAAATATTGCATTCATTCTTTAAATAAAGTTCAGGAGTACACAAATTAACCTAAAAAGTGAAACAACACATTGAAATATTGCTTTAGTGACATGACATCAACAATCTCCTTAGATTTCTAGTTGCCCAACTCTTTTCCTAGTGTGTCTGGATGTATCTATACCTCCTTTGAGCTCCCTTTGTCTTCTTCACTCATCATAGCTACAAAACCATTGGATTGATTATCTCTATAGGTGATGGAAACGTTTCACGAATATATGGGATTTCCAGCTTATCTTGCTTCTTTCCTTTCTTCAACTTCATTTGCCTTCTCATTGATGCTTCTAAAGAAGGCTCATATCCTAGACCTTGATGTTTTGGGTTTTCTGGGAGTACTATTAGTGCTTTCATCCTTACAAATTTGTTCCCAATCCTTTTCCTGAGTTAAATCCATAGTTCTTCATGATCTTAGCCACGACTTGATTCACCTCCTTACTTGACTAGTTAATCTTAATAAACTCAAAGTTTTGATATACACTTTTAAATGATTGCTCAGTATTCTCGATATAAGACACCACACTTGGCTTACTAATTATCAGTTCTTCTTCTCCTCTTATAGTAATAAGTCTTCCATTATCAATGTATTTGAGTCTTTGGTGTAGAGTCAAGGGTACAGCTCCAGCATCATGAATCCAGGGTCTACCAAGTAACATGGTATATGCAGCATCAATGTCCATAACTTGAAATTCTACCATAAAAGTACTTGGTCCAATTTGCAATGGAAGGCAGACATTGCCTATGACTTCTCGTCTTGTCCTATCAAATGCCCTAACTACCACATCGCTATATTTCATACAAGATGCATCAACAGTTAAAAGTTCCATGGTAGATCGAGGTAAGACATTTAAGGCAGAACCTCCATCAATCAAAACTTTGGCTATTACATAACCATGGCACTTCAAAGTAATATGGAGTGCCTTTGGGTGTTGAGAAGCCGTCGGGAAGATCTCACCTTCAGAGAATGCAATCAATGTAGAGTTTTTCACAGCATTAACAAAATTAATCACTTTCTTAGGAGTTATGTTTGGGCACACATAAGCTTCATTTAAAACCTTTTGTAAAGCCTTTCGATGTACTTTAAAATTGAAAATGAGGGACAATAATGAAATTCATGCTGGGGTCTTATTCAATTGTTCCACAATGTTATATTCGCTTTGTTTCATGATCTTTAAAAATTCATCCGTCCCTTCTCCTTTGCCTTTCACGATAAATTCTTTAGTGCCTAAGCTTTCTCCAACTTCTAAACCCTTACCCCCTGGCATATAGGTTTCGTCGGCATAAATTTGACAACTTCGTGTAATTCCACTAACAGTAATGTCAACATTACTAGCTTTGTTTAGTGTCCCTTGATCGTAAGGGCCTTCAATTCTTAAGCCATAATCCTAGGGTACAGCATGATTGCTATGATATGGGAATGGTGCTGGTACGTAGAGGAGAGTAATAGCCTTCCTGTCACTGACATTATGAGATGTTTTGCGACAAGCAAAAAGGATTTTTCCGCTGATTCCTTCACTTCATAAATTAGCTTATTTGTTAGAAAGGATGAATTTTCTCCTTCTGTAGCTTGTGACTCCTTATTAATTACAAAATGTGTAACTTCCCATCTAATGTAAATACATTTTCGTATTTTTTTTTTATCAATGACCACAATCCCTAATATGATCATTTTTTGAGCTAGCTCTTTGAAGGGAATATATTTTCAATGTCATGACCTAAAATGTGTAACCTCTTGGTGATATTCATAAAAATCAAGCATAACTTAAGTAGTCCTTTCATTACTCCTAAAGCTTTGCTAGATGTATCCCAATTTCTTAAGTGCTCAAACAGTAGCTTCATGGTGCAAGGAATGTCCTCTACTGCTTTTGAGAGGCTAATGTCATTATCTATCATGGAAACTAGCTTTCCTTTCTCATGCTCAGGTAAAGGATTGGTGTTGATATTAGGATTATTACCTGTCTTAATTCTAGTATGATTGTTATCTAATAGAAGAAGCACATGTCTTCTAAAAGCATCACATTTGTCAATAGAGTGGCCGACCACCCCCATTTGGTATTCATATGTTGCGTTGGATCATACCAACCTTGGAAAGGTGGTTGGAGAGGTTTAATAGGTTAAGGCCCCATAAGATTCTTTACAACCAAATATTTATACAACTCTGTCCGTGTAACATTAAACGGGCGCTTGTCCCGAGGCAGCCTTAATGGTCTTACTCCACTATAGTGTTGATTACCCATTTGATGATTAAATTGCGCATTTAGAGGAGCATGATAAAATTCTTCCCTTGGCTGTGTTGAATCAAACCATGCAAAGTTGTTTGGTTGAGAATACGAAAGGTTATGGACACGATTGAAGGATTGTTGGTAGGGTCCTTACACATAATGATGCCTCCCTCTTTTTTCTTCCCCACTTATGCTTTTTGGCTTCTAAGGGTGTATTTTCTAATCTTCCTCTCCGTATGCTTGTATCAATTCGTTCACCTACTTTAATAAGATCAGAATATCTCAAGCCTATGTTCCTAACATAATCTTATGATAAGGATCAAATAGAGCATTAATAAAATAAGTTCGTAATTCAGACTCAATTAAAGGAGGTTAAACTTCAGAAGCAACTGATCTCCATCTTTAGGCATATTCCTTAAAAGTCTCATTAGCTTTCTTCTTCATCCCTTCTAATTGTTCCCTTGTTAGGGCTATATGCTTAGGTTAAACCTATATTGTTTCATAAATGCACCAAACCAAATCACCCCATTTCTTATATTTTAGAGCAATCAGATTTCATAAACCACCTTAACGCACTCCCTATGAGAATTTCCTTGAAGAAATTGATAAGGAACTTTTCTTCCCTTAACCAAACTGATATCTTTGTGCAATAAGTAACTAAATGATATTTAAGATCCCTATTACTATCATACTTGGTAAAGTCTGGTACTTTAATTTTTTTAGAACAGGCACTTCTGGTGGTAAGCAAAGTTCATCAATCTTAAGGGATCCCCAGGTGACTGGACCTTGTAAAGCCTGAAGTTGATCCTTTATTTCTGACATCATTTCTTCCCTCCAGCTCTCTTTGGAATTATCTTCCATGCCTTTTAGTGATGCATTATTAAAACCTTCAGTTGGATCTATAACCGGAATGTTATATGTATATACTTCTCCCTTATTCTACTCTTGGGTAGGTTGTTCAGGAGATTTCGCTATAGGATCAATCCTTCCACCAGCTGTCGTACTATTAACAACCCTCCTTGTGGCTGTAAAGACTCAGTTCCTTGGTTTCCCCTAGGGAGTTGGGTGTTACTAGTGTTAGCTGTCCCACTTGCATTCATATTTTCCAACAACTTCATCATTTCACCCATTTGAGCTTGTATAAGGGTCACTTGATTTTTCAAAGATGATATTTCTTCTTCCATTCTTTTCTCATGCTCAAGGTCGTGAACCTCCATTGCCAAAGCCTTAACTCGAGCACGAGTCAAATAAACTTGGGTAAGGTGATGAGTTTGGTTAAACAAATTCTTTACTGGAGCAATATTATCTTTCCTATTAAAAAATAAATAATAAATTATAGATCATTTTTAAAAATATGGAAATTAGTGGATTATCACGCAGAGTTAGCATACAAAATACTAGGTCACTTGAATGCAAATCTCTACTTATTTGAAGAATTATCATAGTTTTCTTATTCCCTTAAGATACATATGTATTCATAAGAATATAAGGTTGGCAATCAATTCATAAGAACTCTAGTTTCTTTTAAATGAGTCTATGACAAAAGAGAACCTCTTGGTGCTAAATACAAACAGTCCAAATGTTTTACATATAATTCCCTCACACACCATGATTGCGCTAATGCCCTTATTTCCCTATGACGTCATCATATAGCATAATGAAATATGAAATTTCTGCTGAAGTATTAAAGGATGGCTTATGTGCTTTGCTTGTGTATAAACCTCCTAGAATTTTGGAATGGTTATATTTGCCAATTGAATCCAACTTTCAGCCTGATCCCTCCCTTTTTCTACCTCTTCTACTTTTCTAGAATAAATACTCTCTAACCATCTAATGCGTCAGGTTTGTTGGTGTATTTGCTCTATCAAATTTTGAATTATACTAGATGTATCTCTTCTAACTGTTGCTAATTCATTGCCTTTGCCTCCAACTGCTTAGTAACCATCTCCACCTTTGTGATAAACTCTTAAAGGAAGAAGGGCTTGTACTTCATTGTTGAGAGCGTCCCTCTCTTAGTGACTTTCATCAACTTAATCCGATTATCCTTCATCTTCTGATCATACTCTTTCAGTTGTATATGCATGTCACACATTGTGCGTTTGAGCTTCAATTGTGCATTTGAGCTTTAAATTCTCTTTTTTTAATTGATATATCTTTGTACTCTCTTGCCACACATCTTGCCTCTTCATCCTTTCTATATGCTCTTGTAAGGAAGCATACTCGTGTTGCAGGTGGGTTAAAGCTTCTTTGTTCTCCTGATCTGCTTTAGTCAATCTTTCTATCTCCTCACCCCTTCTTCAAATTGCCTTGTTAATTCCTTCTATGCTTCTATTATGTCATTGCTCAGCAAGGGATCAGGGTGAACAAATGCTGGATTAGTTCCCTTAATCCTTTTTGTTAACCAAGTTAGATAATCTTCATCTGCCCTTATCAGATGCACCCCTAACTCCAACTTCCCTCTATAGAGAACTTTACCCTATGCACTTGCCACCTTTTGGCTTAGATCCTTAGTTGTGGCATCATCATAAAGGAATTGAATTCTCTAAACTACACCTCCCGAAGGGATTTTTTTTTGGAAACCCAATTGTCTCAATAATAATGTAGGATTGTAGTTTATTCCCCTCCCGCAGACTCATGAGTAGAACATTTAACAAATCCTCACATTGATAAATTATTTTCTCATTATTCCACCATATCAATTTCCAATAAACTCTTCCTTCTTGAAGTTGATTAAAAAACCTCGCTCCACACTTTTCGATCTAATGTGGTCCTGCCTTCTTATTTTTGAATGCAGTAAGTAGATTATATAAGAATCATGCCATTTTCCTTCTTGGAATTCTTTTCCGTACAAGTGATTCATGATCCACACATTTAATAAGAGAAGGCAACACCTCAATCTTCCCTTTTTCATGGTATGGCAATTGCTTAAAGTCATGTAGGTTTCTACTAGATTACTGGTACGGGGTTAATTCAGTGATATTCTACCATGTAAAATACACTAATTGTGTATAAATCAATTACCCCTATAGCAAATGGGAATAGAATTATTCCATAAATTACCATAGCAAAAACCCTATTGAAAACAATCCATCTTTTTTGCTCAGCCAATTTGACCAAGTATTTCTCCACAAATACCCTTGAAATCCCTTCCTCATTTCTTAGACAAAACAATTTGACCTCCTCAATGTTTAAGTCAAGAAGCTTTGTAATTTGATTTTTTGATGGTAGATATCCTAGGTACTTATAAACTTGATCTCCTTCCTTAGAGGCATCCCCAAGAAAGCACCATATTCCTCTATTGTAGAGTGAGTTGAAAGTCTGGGAATGTGAAACATCTTACTGTATCATCCCAATACTGTCCTAAAAACAATCATGGCATCAGTTTGAACTGGTACGTAAAGCAAATTGAAAAGATCCCCATATTTCTTCCTAAAATCAGATAATGAATCCTTTTGATGTGTCGAGAAAGAAAGTTCTTTCAAGTTGTCTAACGTTTCCATCATTGCCTCCAACTTTATTCCCTTACCTCTATACACTACTCCCATTGGAATTGCATCCATGACATTCATTGTGCTTTTCACTTGTATGCTAACCTTTCTTAACAATCCCTTTTTTTATATTAAAATAGAGAAAGAAAAGAAAAGGAAAAGAAAAATAATTGAAAAGAAACTATGTCACAAATATAATTTTTAGGAGTAAACTTTTTAAATTTAATCATAGCTTATATCCCTCCAAATCCTTATTGAATTTCGGGGAGTAAAAACTAGAGTTTATTTATAAGAGATGGAGTGTTTCCACATTATAGTTAAAGGTTTTTTTTTTTTGCAAGTCTAATTAAACTAATACTAACTCATTAACAATTTTACTCACTCCTTTGATTCTTTACTGCTTCTTACGAAAAATGCCCATCAATTAAGTGATATATATATATATATATATTATTTTTACTAATGGCTTTATAGGATTTATAATCCAAGCAGCATATTTTAACATTAATGACATTTAATACCCATAAAAGAAAATTAATAAATTTGCTATCTATCTTTGACGTGGAATAAAGTTTTTATTTTTTACCAATTATTATCTTTAGTCAGGATATCTTACGCGATACTTCAACAACTATAGACTATAGGGATATTAGCAAGCTTGCATTATTATGTGCAAAGTTCTCGGGTTGATCTAACAATCCTAGCATAGGTAACCAGCTGCTTCTACCATAAAGATAGAAACCCCATTTAATAAATTTTATTCCTCCGAGAGCTTTTCAACCCTTTAAGGAGTAAACATAATAAATAAGTAACAACTCGGGTGAAATTTTCATAGTAATCTCCAGGAACATGAACATCCTCAAGAAAACCATTACCAACTTTGCTAACCTAAGGCTCCCTTAGACCCAGGTTATGTGCCCGTTATGTGTGTGAGGGTAAGTGTATGCAAATCTGATATTCCCCATCCCTCATGTACCAATCAAGTCAAACAAAGAGATAATAAATATATGTACAAATAAAAGTCATCTATTCTTAGGGTTTATTCTGCATGTTATCTATCCTAAGACATGTTATAAAAAAATGAAAGGGAGAGAAGAAAAAAGAAGAAAGGAAAAAAACACACACAAAACTAAAGGGATAAAAAAGAAATATTATATTATGAGTACAACAAACTTATATAGGTTTGACTCTCTAACTCTCCCCAGTGGAGTCGCCAACTGTCACCAACTGTCGCACTCAGAACCTCCACTCTCACACCATCCGCGTTGCATTTTTTTGGGTGTGATAATATTACCATACGATCTTCCATGCAATCTACTAATCATTATAAAATCATTCACTTTTGAAAAACTTGAGATCCTAAGATAAACATTCTAAAACCATTATAAATTACTCAGCTGGTAAAATACTACATAGTAGAAGCACCATGCTTTAGTACCTTAAAGCTAATAATTAAACACATTCGATTCAACTAACTTAAGCTAAAACAGGGTCCATGCATCGTGGCATGTGGCATAGAGACTACAGCTGCATGCTTTGTGCCATACACCATGGCATGTGGTCCTTATTGACGCATATGCTATGGCAAACATATAAGAATCTACTATCAAATTTTAGATTTTGATACAAACTTCTGAAGTACACTATTTTCCCATCTGATGTCCGATTGGGGCGATTCAAGTGCCCATATAAGGCTTATTTCAAAATCTAACCAATGACACTGGTTTATTTCATTCTAATACTCCATTAAATATTGGACACTCAGTATATATTGACTGTTTTAAATCAAAATTTGCTACTTGAGCATCTCGAAATGAAACCACTATTTATTGACCACTTTTAAGGCCTTGACCACAGCTAGAAGGACAAACACCACTTGATTGAACAATTCAAATCATATTATCACACATATACACATGTTTGCCTTTCAATTACCCATAACACATAATCTTAGGCCAAAATTTCTTTGTTTCTCGTTCATTCCACACAACCAGCCCAACCTTACACAAAACACGAGTATCGTTTTTCCAACACATACATACACACTTCTTAGCCTATAATGTCAATTTCACCAGATACACATATACATCTACAGTGGGCTAGGATAACAAAAATCATACAGAT
>NW_026555335.1:19863496-19931998 GCF_029017545.1 Prosopis cineraria
GTGGTAATAGACATTTAATCAGCTATATTTGATTACTGAGATTTTTATCTCACGCATAGTTATTTATATTTTTTAGGTTCTGTACTACTAGGTCAAAGGGAAAAGATATAGGATGAGATGACATTCTTGCCTAAGTCTTTGTAAGACATGGTGTAATGATTTGTAAATTATGAGCAATAGTATGTATAAATTGCCATAGAATTTGTACATGTTCATTGGTTATAATCATGATATGTTTTTGATTTTGAACTCCCTATCCCTTATATGTGTGTGAATAATGAAATGAATGCAAAGGCTAGTGGATGGGTATAATTATGTTTGTATATGAAATGGGTGGAGATTAAATGGAGTGATTTGGTGATATATGAGACTAAAAAAGTGAAAATGTGATTCTGGCCCAAAGTATGAAATGGGCACATTATTGACCAAGTTTTATGTATATGTGTTATATTGTGCACATATATGGTCAATTAGGTGTATTTTGTCCATTTGGACTTGGTCAAGGCTTACAAAATGGCTAATGATAATTGGTTTCGAATTGAGACACTTAAGTGGCAAAACTTGACAGAAAATGGTCAAAGCAGACTTTAGCATTCAATTTTTGATAAATATTGGATTGGGATGAAACTAGTGTCACTGGTTAGATTTTGAAATAAGCTTCGTGTGGGCACTTGAACCATCCCAATTGGACTCCGTATGTGGAAATGGTGTGCATTTGAATTTTGTATCAGAAAATTGCCATTTGACAGCAATTTTAGTGTGCGCGCCGCAGCACATGTACTCGCATGCAGTGATGCATGGCACAGAGTAGGCGATTATGGCCTCTATGCCATATGCCACAGTCTATGTGGCACAAGCCACGGTGCACAATGCAAATTTTCACTTTATTTTTTAAGTGATGCACATGTTTTCTTGACTTTTGATGTACCAATTCTTTATGCTTCTGTTGTGTATGGGGTTGAATAACCCCAATGATTATAAAGTATTTTTTAGAAATCTTTTATTGAGATCCCAATGTTTTTCAACAATTTTAACTCAAAGATTATAAGTAATTAGTGATTTTTGTAGTAGAACGTATGGTAATGTCAGTGAGGGCATTACAAATTAATGGTATCAATTTCTCCAATGTCTCAATCTGGTTTTGCTTTGCTTCTACATTCATTCTAATTTTTAGAACTTATATGTTATTCATTACACCATTCTTTCCCTTTTCCTTAACTTTTTTGCTACTTTCATCCTTATGAGGGAGAAAATGAGAAGAAGAGTTACTTAAGCTACTCGTAACACCCGAGTGTCTAGGCGTCTAGTTGAGGATGAACTTGTCCCTAAGGTTCAATCAAATGTGCCTTTACAAGCTAATAGAAGAGATAGCTTGTTAGAAGAATTGAGGGATATGATGATCGATATCTAGCAAATAGTTAGAGATCATGATGTGTTATTCCGAGGTAGAGATCAAGAAGAGGAAAGAGAAGCTCAAGAGAGGCCAATACTGGAAGAAGTTCATAGTAGACCTGAGCTACCTCAAACTTCAAATAGTTAACAGATTGTAGGAGTTGCTACAAATCTATCTATCGATCGAGCCTGGAAGACATATTCCAGGTTTAATCCACCTACTTTTAATGGCAGTAGATGAGGGAAGGAGAAGTCGAGCAATGGATTGAGCATCTCGAAACAATATTCAATGTGGTGACCTGTAATTTAGAGCAAAGAATGACCTTAGCTACGGTCCAGCTGGTCGAAGTTGCCAAAAGATGGTGGGATTCAGTGAGGCCGATTGGTAGTGTGAGGTATTCTTGTGAAGAATTCAAGAAGGTAATTTTCAACTATTATTTCCCGTTATCTTTTTAAATGAGAAAGAGGAAGAGTTTTATATGCGTTTAGATAGAGGGACTTGGATAAAGAGGAATTCATAAAGAGATTTAATGATTTATCAGCCTATTCTACCTATCTATAACAACATAATGACACCAGGTGAAAGACAGAATGATTTCTAGAGAAGATGCATCCAGAGTACATGCAGCAAATTACTCTGTTCAACATCACTATTTATGAGTACATGTGTCATAAGTTGAGAACAGCTGCGAAAGAGGTAGAGAAGTAGAGGTTGAGAAGAAAAGGGATAGTGTGGGAAGATTTACACCTTCTTTGGGTCTGTCAGGCAACGTATTGAAGAAGCTTGTGTATAGCTCGAGCAGTTTGGGAGCTTATGGGAAGAAGAACTCTAGTAGAAGTTCTTAGACTCGATCAGTTCAGAGAGGATCTATACAGAGGAGTACTGAGGTTAGAATTAGGCCTTAACAACTTTCAAACACCTCAAACACACATAGTTCCTACTTTTAGCACTGAAAGGTCACCCTAATATAGTATATATGGTAGATTGCACGCAGGAAAATGTTGGTCTTATTTCAAGTGTGGGAAGCCAGGCCATATTGCCAAATATTATTCTAAAGGTAGAGTTGAGATGGCAGAGCAGTGTGCTACGATTCTAGGATTAGTGTTTGCTGTGATATAAAAAAAGACTAGAGCGTCTTCAAACCTGATCAAAGGTATTATTTCTATCCATGGTAATAGAATTAAAGCTTTATTTGATTCGGGAGCTACACATTCATTCATTTTAGAAAAATTTATAGATAGATTAAAGTTAGAACTAAAAGAGTGTTACCTATATAATTAAAGTGACTACGCCTTCTAGAGAGTTGAGATTGTATTTAAGGATCAAGTATCTATGATCGATCTGATTTGCATTTTTAGGAAAGGGATTGATGTGATAGTTGGTATGGATTGGCTAGCAACTAATAATGCTATGCTAGACTGTGCCAGGAAGTTAGTGTATTTGTCAATGTCATTGATGGGGACTAGTTCTACGAGTAACTTAGGTTCCTATCAGTTGTGCAAGCTGAGAAGCTAATCAAGCAAGGGTGTAACGCCTACATAGTAGTTTGTGCTGCTAGTAGCGTGTATGACGGTGGTATTGAGAAGATTGGTGTAGTAAGTGAATTTCCTGAGGTATTTTCTGAGGAGATGTCCTGGATTACCTACAGAAAGGGAAGTTGAATTCTCAATAGATTTAGTTCCTAGTACAAAACCAATTTCTAAAGCCCCGTATCAGATGTTGCCCTCAGAGTTGAATGAATTGAAGAAGATTAAGGATTTTCTTGATAAAGGATTCATCAAGCTGAGTGTATCACCTTGAGGTTCACAAGTGTTTTTTAAGGAAGAAGGATGGTAGTTTGTCTATGCATCGACTACCGATAGTTGAACAAGGCAATAGTGAAGAATAAGTACCCTTTACCCAAGATCAATGATCTATTAGATCAATTGGCTAGAGCCTTTGTCTTTTCCAATATTGACTTGAGGTTAGGGTATTATTAGTTAAAGGTTTCTGAGAAAGATGTACCTAAGACAGCCTTTTGTATGCGTTATTAGCACTATGAGTTCCTTGTCATGCCATTTGGTCTAACCAATACGCCTGCAGTTTTCACAAATTACATGAACCATATCTTTTAGACCATATTTAGACTAGTTTATTGTGGTTTTCATTGGTGACATTCTAGTTTATTCAAAAGATGAGGAACAACATGCCAAACATCTTTAAATTGTCCTTCAATTCTAAGGAGAACAAACTCTATACCAAGCTTAGTAAGTGTGAGTTTTGGCTAAGAGAAGTTAGATTTTTAGGTCATGTAGTATCAGCAGATGGGATTTCTGTTGATCCTCATGAAGTTGATGCTGTGTTAAAATGGGAATGGCCTAGTTCAATTATGGAAATTTGAAGTTTTTGGGATTAGCTGGATATTACCAAAGGTTTATCTAAGGTTTCTCTCAGATTACTTTCCCATTGACAAAATGACTTGTAAAGATCATCCTTTTATTTAGGATCACAAGTATGAGACTGCATTTCAGAAGGTAAAAGAGAGACTAACTACTGTACCTGTGTTAATAATTCTGAATCTGAGACTACCATATGAGGTGTATATAGATGCTTCCCTAAGAGGTTTGGTTGCATATTAATGCAAGATAGAAGAGTTGTGGCATATGCATTAAGATAACTCAAGCCATATGAAGAGAATTACTCGGCTCGTGATTTAGAACTAGCAGCAGTGATTTTTGCATTGAAGATTTGGCTTCAATATTTGTTTGGGTTAGTGTTTAGTGTGTTTAGTGACCACAAAAGTTTAAAGTATCTAATGGACTAGAAGGAATTGGATATGAGACAAACGAAATGGATGGAATTGCTTAAAGACTATAACTTTGAGTTGAAATACCATCCCGGAAAAGCTAATGTGGTAACTGATGCGTTGAGCAGGACCACTACATATAGCTAGTTTAATGATCCGAGAACACAATCTAATAGAGCCTTTCATTGATTCTCAACAGGATGCACCATTGAAAGCTTTAGTTGGTGCTTATATTACTGTAATCAGTAGTAATTTTTAGAAGGAATTGAGAATGGCACAGTTAGAAGATGAGTATCTTCTTAAGATTCGAGAAGAGGTTGAATTAAATTTGGCTACAGACTTCAACTTCAATAATGATGGATTCGTAGTTCATTGAGAATAGAATTTGTGTGCCTAGCGATGAAAATTGAGAAGGGTAATTTTGAATGAAGCACACTGCAGTAAGTACACTATTCACTTAAGAACTACAAAGATGTATCAAGACATTAAGCATTATTGGTAGTGGCCAGGAATAAAAAGAGAGTGACAGAGTTTGTAGCACAGTGTTTGACTTGCTAGAAAGTGAAAATTGAACATCAGAGGCCGGCTGGGACACTATAGCCATTAAAAATACCTATGTGGAAATGGGACAGCATTTCTATGGATTTCATATTTGGATTGCCAAGAACTCAATCGGGATGATGCTATTTGGGTGATTTTTGACTGATTGACTAAGTCAGCCTACTTTTTAGCTATCAAGATTAGTGATTCTCTAGAGAAGTTAGCTGAGACCTATATTCGAGAGGTTGTATGTTACATGGAGTGCCTTAGGAAATAGTCTCTGATCAAGATTCGAGATTTACATCCAAGTTCTGGAGAGCGTTACAAGGAGCCATAGGTACTACTTTGAAGTTTAGTACTGCTTATCATCCTCAGGTTGATGGACAAATAGAGTGAACCATTCAAACTCTAGAAGATATTCTGTGATCTTGTGTGTTAGAGTTGTGTGGTAATTGAGATAGCTATTTGCCATTGGCTAAATTTGCATATAATAATAGTTATCACTCTAGCATTCACATGGCTTTATATGAAGTTTTATATGGAAGGAAGTATAGATCACCTTTGTGTTAGACCAAATTGAGTGAAAGAAGCATAGTAGGGCAAGATATTTTGGGTCAAACTACTCAAAAGATTAAGTTGATACAACAGAAGTTATTAATAGCTCAAAGTAGGTAAAAGAGCTATGCTGATCAAAGAAGGAGACTACTAGAGTTTTTAATAGGTGATCACATGTTTTTGAAAGTTACGCCCAAGAATTAAGAGATCAATTAGAGCCAAGAAATTGACTCCTAGATTCATGGGTTCATTTGAAGTCTTAAAGAGGATTGGACCAGTTGCTTATCGAATTGCTTTACCTCCACAGTTATATGGGCTTCATAATGTGTTCCATGTGTCTTAACTCAAGAAGTATCAACCAAATCCTTCTCATATAATTGAGCCTAAAGAAGTAAAATTACAAGAAAATATGACCTATAGAACAATACTAGAATGAATAGTGGATGTGAAAGATAAGCAATTAAGAAATAAGACTATTCGACTAGTAAAAGTATTTTGGAAAGGTGTGACTCTTGGTAATGTGACCTAGGAGACAGAAGCTAAGACGAGACAGCTATACCCTTAGTTATTCCCTTAGGTTAGTGTGAATTAATGGTTGTTTCAATTTTGGGACACAATTCTTAAAAAGGAGGGGAGAACTGCAACATCCCAAATTTTTAATCCTATGTTAATGATTGATTTGGGATGAATTAGTGACTTAATGAAGGGATTAGAGTTCTGAGTAGTGAAGTGATATATTGACTCATTGGGATGTTATATGACGGATATGAGTAGAAGAGTGGGGTCCTGAAGTAGAGCGTGTGAGCATAGTCAAGATTTTCCTTATTGTTCCACGCACTACAACAAGTGGCAGATGCGCTGTGGTGTATGCAGTAGAGATCATATTAATAAGGACGTGTCCAGCTTGAAAAACAGAAGGGAGAAATGTGGGAGGAGAGGTCTAGTGTGAAAAAGAGCCAAGGCAATGATTTGCAAGCTAAATCAAGAGCAAAGATGGTGTTTTCAACTCATTACTTATTGGGTAAGTCACGTACTAACTTAACCTCTGAATCTACCCTATTTTATCTTAGTTTTAACCAATGAGAAAGTGAATTTAGGAGCTTTAAGGAGTCAATAGTAATAAAAAGGTTATCCAAAGTTAAACTAATGCTTTGTAATTGGTTTAAGTCGAAATGATAAAGTTTTGAAGCTATGGTCAAGAATTGCCCTAATTTAGAGAGAGAGTAGAGAGAGAAAAATTGCTAGAAAACTTTAAATCTTGAAATGAGGGGTGATCAATGGTAATGTACATAATCAAGTGTGAAATGTGGATTTGATAACAATTAAGTGTTTAATTGCGATAATTGACACTTTTGGTCAATAGAGGAATTAACTCTGAATGCCAATTCTGTGTAGATTCTAGTGTGTGATGTACAAATTATGAGAGAGGAGCTTGAATAGGGTTGAAGTTACACGAGTAACCCTTTCTGGCAAACAGAAGGGTTGAGATAACCATATAGTTTATTATGTTTATTAACTATTATAACTATGCAAAAGTGAATGTCAAATGTCAAATTGTCAATTTATGAGTTTTAACATGAACTTTGCATTATGAAATGAATTTGAAAAGTTATTTATTTTTATGATTATATATATATATATGTTGTGAAAAGGTGTATAAGTAGTGGAAGTTGTAAAAGAGCATGATCATAGGGATGAGAGTTCACCTAGGATATGTGGGGCTGTATGCGTGTGGAGATTTGTGAGTGAAAAAAATCAATATGGTCGGGCTGGCACTATAGGACATTCGGTGCAACATTATAATGGGCTATTACCATGGTTAATCTAGTACAACATATTATGGGACTGTTACCATGAGACATCCGAGAAATTTAGCAACTCCTTAGTGCCCGATAGGGTGCGGTTAGGAGTGAACAACATCTCTATCACAAGTGTGTGAAGAGGAAAAACCATAGTCTATAGGTAGGTTAGATTATCTTTAGCCGAGTGTTTCTATCATCGAAAATGAGCTCGGGTTAACAAGTTATTAATCCAGAAGAGCCTATGATTTCATATTGGGGAGTTTTGGAGGAGTGGTGGATAGTTGATTAAGTTGTGGTGTAAAAGTGTTTGAAATGTGATTTATATGTAAAAAAGATAATTTAGTATTGATATGTGACATATATATGTGCAATATAATGTTTTCAGTTACTTTAGAATGGTTATTTGTGGTAATAGACATTTAATCAGCTATATTTGGTTACTGAGATTTTATCTCACTCATGATTATTTATATTTTTCAGGTTCTAGTACTAGTAGGTCAAAGGAAAAAGATATAGGATGAGATGACATCTCTTGCTTAAGTCTTTGTAAGACATGGTGTAATGATTTGTTAATTATGAGCCAACAGTATGTATAAATTGCCATAGAGTTTGTACATGTGCATTGGTTATAATCATGATATATTTTTGATTTTGAACTCCCTAGCCCTTATATGTGTATGAATAATGAAATGAATGAAAAGGCTAGTGGATGGATGTAATTATGTTTGTATATGAAATGGGTGGAGATTAAACGGAGTGATTTGGCTATATATGAGACTAGAAAAGTAAAAATGTGATTCTGGCCTAAAGTGTGAAATGGGAAGATTATAGGCCAAATTTGTGTACGTGTGTTATATTGTGCATGTGTATGGTCCATTAAGTGTATTTTGTCCATTTAGACTTGGTCAAGGCTTAAAAAGTGGCTAATGATAATTGGTTTTGAATTGAGACACTTAAGTGGCAAAACTTTGATAGAAAATGGTCAAAGTGCACCTTAGTATTCAATTTTTGATAGAAATATCAAATTAGGATGAAATCAGTATCATTAATTAGATTTCAAAATAAGCTTCGTGTGGGTGCTTGAACCATCCCGATCGAACTCCATATGTGAAAATGGCATGCATTTGAATTTTGTATCATAAACTGCCACTTGACAGCAAATTCAGGTGTGTGTGCCATGGCACATATACTCGCATGCCATGGTGCATGGCACAGAGAAGGCAATTGTGGCCTCTATGCCACATGCCACGACACATGTGGCATAAGCTGTGACGCATGGTATAAATTTTTACTTTATTTTTTAAGTGATGCACATGTTTTTTTGACTTTTGATGCACCAATTCTTTATGCTTTCATTGTGTATGTAATTGTGTATGGGGTTAAATAATCTAAATGATTATAAAGTGTTTTTTAGAAATATTTTATTGGGATCCCAATATTTTTCAACAATTTTAACTCAAAGATTAGAAGTAGTTAGTAATTGTTGTAGTAGAATGTATGGTAATGTCAGTAAGGGCATTACACTCTGTGCTCATTTTTTTCCTTCCTTCTTTCCTAATTTCCTGAGCTATCTACATACTTATTAGATTATTTTCTATGCCATATACCACGGCACAGGAAGCATTAGTAATGGTGCATGGCATAGTGAGGAGAATTCTCATCACTTAGACACATTTCGTTTGAAAATGTGATCACTTTACCCATATCTACTCATTAAACAACCCAATGAGCCCAAACATCAAATTGTCATACGAAATTCTAATCATTACCTAATTACTAATTCACCCTAAATTAGCAATTAATTACAAGATTAGAAAATTACGATGTTACGTACATACTGCACCTCATCTTAGCTTTGGTCTCTCAAGTTGTATCACCAGGAGTCATACCCTCCCAGAATGCCTTTACCAGTCAAATAGTTTTGTTCTCAACTATTTATCCTTCACATCCACTATCCATTCTGGTTCTATCTTGTAGGTCATATTCTCTTATAGTTCTACCTCTTCAGGCTCAATCACATGTGAAGGATTCGGTTAGCACTTTTTGAGTTAAGACACATGGAATACATCATGAATTCTCAACAACTATAAACGTAAGGCAATATGATAAGCAATCAACCTAATGATTAGACCCATTATTTACACACTTTATCCATATATTTAGGACCTATTTTGCATGATATATTCCCTAACTAGGTGTATTCTTAGTGTTAAAAGTGATAAAATTGCCTAAGAGGTGAATTGTACATTAGAGGTATTTTGGTCCAAATATACACTTTTTATGAAAAATTAGGTTTTTGTTGGATTAGATGTCATTTTTCCAAGATTCATCATGGTCTAATTGGTTTTCAAAAATTTATTTTGGTTTGGGAAATATTGTATAAAAGTCATACATTAGAGTTGTTGACTTGGTTGACCTAGTTTGTGCTTTGCATGTACATGTGTTTACATTGTGCTTCTCATATGGAATTACTTTTGAATTCCATTTATAAATATTATCCTATTTAAATAATTATGTTCTTGTGAAAAACATATAATTTATTTTGTCACACATATATTAGATCAAATCAAATGTTATTTTGTGACTTAGGTGAACAAGTGCACTTGGACTTGTGTCAATTGGGCTAAAGGCAAGTAAGGAAGGATTTTGGGCTTAAGTTAGGCATGAAAGGCCTTTCAATAAGAGAAGAGGGAGCTATAACATTTAAATTCAAATTCAAAATGACAAGCATGTGGTGTCACATCACTTAAATCTCCCAATTTTGGAAGCTCCTATTCTCTCCTTAATCATTGTTTTGACTTTGTGATTTAGAAATCAGATTTGTAGCCAAAAAAATAACCTTGAAATCACTCATATGCCTCCCTTCTAATATGAACCTAGCCCTCTTTGTGTCCAAGTTTAGTCTAGGCTTGATCCACATACATAATTTCAACCGACTCACATATATGTCACTCATTACTCAAATAATCATCCATACTAATTAAAGGGTGGTGTAATTTCATCCATCTCTCATCCATTCACTCATCCACTCATTTCTATCATTCTCTTATATCTTCTCTTCCATCTCTCTTCACAAATTTCATCCATCACTTACATTACACTAAACATACACACAACCCTAGTCTCCATCCATTCATCCATTCAAGGTCTTCATCTCTAATGGTAGGCGAGTTTCAGTTCAGCCAAGGCCTAAAAAAGAAGTCTTCTATAGATTTTTAAGGCTAAGGGGCTTGTGGATGTTAGATGGGGAGGAAAAGGATGAGGCCAAACACATAACATTTCTCTAACTCTAAGATCCTACCATTCCATAAGGAACGACCAAAAACAATTTAATTTAGTTTTAAAGCTTTCTTTTTCTTTTTCTTTTTTAGAAAATAAAATCAAAATTAATTAATCCTTTGAGTAGTTTAATTCACATTGGTTAGCTTTAATCATAGAAAGCCTCCTTATAAAAATCAACCTAAGTTGACCATTATCTACATAGTGTGAAACTTAGTACTTTTTTAGAAGTTAATGTCACATCCCTCAACATCCACCTTATATTAGGAGTGGTTAACCAAATTACCACACTCACCAATCAAACTATACTCGAAAATATTGTTTCAAAAGCTTGGGGCCCAAGACTTGGTGTGTAAAATCAATAAAAGTCTTAACATATCAAAGCAATACATAGTGAAAACTAAACATAAGCATTCATTACACTCATTGCATGCTTGATCACAGAAGAAATAAGGTCATATTATGGGACATGTGTCGTAGCATGCACCACATGTGTTACAGCATGTGGCAGTCATAAGCACCCATTCTTTATGCCGTGTGCCATAGTGTGATACGCATGCGCCATGGTGCACATGACAGTAATTATCTGCTATCATATTATAGTTCATAGGGTGAATTTTTAACATACACCATTTTCACATTCCGATTAGAGTGATTCAAGCACTCACATAAAGCTTAATTCATAAGCTAGATAATGATGAGATAATTTTGGACATGATCTAATGGTCTAATCAAAATTTAGACACTCAAGTACAGAAAACTACTTTTTCTAAAAATTTATTGCACCCAAGCACTCAAATTGCTCACATTGTCTCATTTGATCATTCTAGGCTTTGAACCAAGTCCAAAAAGACCTATTACACCTTATTGACCATAATTTATATCATACATACATATAGATTAGAATTTGGCCATTCACTAGCCCATTTTCACAAACATGAACTTTTACTAAACATCACTACATATACCTTAATTAAGCTAGCATCCAATTATTTCACCATACATTCACCACTCAACGTGTTCACAAGATATTCACAATGAAATCTTAGGCCTTAGTTTTCATTTCACCATATATATACACATGTAAGCTAAGATTTATCCAAATTTAGTTTTCATTTCACCATATATATACATATGTAAGCTAAGATTTATCCAAATTTAGTTTTCATTTCACCATATATATACACATGTAAGCTAAGATTTATCCAAATTTAGTTTTCATTTCACCATATATATACACATGTAAGCTAAGATTTATCCAAATTCACAATAATTCTCAACATTCCATAACTATAGATATGTATGCATCCAATGGCAACTTCATATACAATTATATAAAAGAGAAGTGTTTATTACACAAAACTCAAATATTTTAGAACAATGGCACAATTATGCCAGCCTTGATGATAGAACACATTTGTTACCTATTTTTATTCATCAATTAGGATCCTTTTATTAATAATTTTTTACCTTCAAGTGCACATATTGTATTAAATTTGGAGTTTTGCCTAAGTTTCTAGGTTTAGTACACTAAGGGCATTTTGGTCCAAAAAATGAACTTTTGAGAAAATGTACAAGAAAAATTGAAAAATTGCATTTTATGTTCAGTTGATGAGTGGTGAAATTATATTTTTAAAATTCATTTTAGTTTGGGAGTAATTAAATAAAAAGTCAACACTTTCTTAAGTGTCTTAGTTTGACCTAGTTTTCAGTTTGCATTTGCATAGAAATTTTTATATAATTTTATGTAGCATAGAAATTAGTTAATTTAATAAATTCTCTCTCTTAATTATGAATTTAATTCTAGATATTAATTAGATTTTATTATATCACATGCTTTTTGATTGAATTATGTGATTCATGTGACATAGGTGGAATATGACTTGTGCATCAATTGAGTAATTGAGGTCAACACTCCTTGAGGTCAATGTTTGAGAATTTTCATGTGAATTATAATTATTTTGAATGATTAAATTAGCTTAGATGATGTGGATGACACATGAGAAATCCGGCACACATTGGAATCATCTACCAAACAATAGGAGAGTGCTACCTTACAAGTATGAAAAGGCTCTCATTTCCATTTTAATTTCTTTTCTTATTTTTTAATTGAGTAATCAATTGAGGGAAATAGCTTGAGTCATGCCATTCGGCCCTATAATCAAATGATTCACTCATTTATTTTCATATTCCACATTCTCTCTATCTCTCTCTCTCTTATTCGTAGTGTTCTTTATTTTCTCTCTTTTGTTCTTCATTTTTTAGCAACCTAACCTCCATTTTCAGCCACTAAACCTCCACAAAATGCACACCATTCTTCTCCTTTCACTTAGCTTGTCCCATCCCTTCCTATTTCATAAAGTTCTAACCTTATGTTCTTCATCTCAAGCTCCATAAATTTCAATTAACATGCCTCCAACCTAGAGTTCTTGAAGATGATGAAGATTAGCTAAGTTTCTTGATGGAAACCTAGATAGATGAAGATGGAGGATGAGTCTTGAGCTTCAAATTGGCTAAGTTCTTTTGTTTTCAATCATCTTTTCTTTTTACTAGATAGTTAGATTCCTTAATCTAGGGTTTGATCATCTTGGCTTATAAATTCTAATTTGAATTTGATATTGATGTAAAGAGAAGATGATTGTTTCATTTAATTTCTTCTTTGGGTTGCCATGACTAATTTGGCCACTTTATGTTGAGCACATAGTCTTGTGTTTTTCATTTAGTAAATTACATGTGTTGATATTGCATAATCTTAAGGTCTTAATGCTTGTATTGTTGAGTAGCTTGACATAGTCTTATGGTTGCTCACATTATTGTTTTAGCCATGGCTGTTAAGAGGAGATTTTGAGTGAATTACTTGGCTAATTTCTTTACTAATTAGTTAATTAAACTAGGGACTTTAATCTAAGATATAGGGAGGTTAGCTAATTAGATTAATTGGCTTAGGATAGTTTTCTTAAGTCATGATAGCTTTAGTCAAGAGGAAAGAGAGGCTAAACTTAGCCTAATCAAGAGAAGATAATGAGTCTAAAATCAACTAATCTTTAAGGTTTCATTCTTGTGAAAAAGAAAGTTCATTTCACTCACTTTAATTAGCATTTTAATTACTTGCGCATTTGGTAGTAGTTTAGATAATTAGGTAACAAAATCCTTACAGCTTTGGATGATTTATTTCACTAGATTATTTTTAATTAGATTAAGACTATTCCTTGGGAGATGAGCTAGGGTTGGCCTTATATTATACTAGGGTTAGCCTAATCACAGAGGAAAAGAAGAAGAGCAAACAATGAAAAAATAAGGTAGAATGAAAATTTGCTCCACTTCTTCCTGATCCTAAGTTTGAAGACTTTTCCCATTGTAACATCCTGAATTTCTCAATCCTAAGTTTAGAGGGTAATTGAGGATAAAGTGGAAATTAAAGTGGGATTAGAGATTCGGATGGTTAATTGGCATTTTGACTTGTTTGTATGTTATATGAACAGATATGGGTGATAGGAGTGCGTTTTGGGTTGAAGCAAGTACGCATGATGAGAATAAATCTCACAGTACTGCACGCCACAGCTTGTACTGCATGTGCCACGGCACATGGACTAGAAATTCACTTCATAAATCATGAATTTTTAGAAATTTTAGAGGAGAGAATTTGAGAAACACATGAGATAGAGAGAGGAGAAGGGATAAGGAGCTAGGTTAAGTCATTTTGGAGCAGTAGAAGGTGATTCATATCAGTAACTAGCTAGGTAAGCTGTGTATAACTCTTACCTTCCATTCTACACAAATTTCTTTGAAAATGAGTTATAGGGAAATTGAATCGATGAAATTTGAGGGGGTTTGATTCTTGTCTATTAGTAATAAAAAAGTTTTTAGAAGTTAAATTAGAGCTTTATGACTAGTTTAAAGCTGAACAATAGAATTTTGAACCCAGAGGCTCAATTTTAGCCTTTAAAGAGAGAAAGTTAGGGCAAAAATCTATCTTGAGTGAAATAAGACCGGCTGAGGTGATGTAAAGTAGTAATTGGATAATTATGGACTTAGAATGGATAAATGGAAAAGAGTTTATGGATGAATATAGCCCTAAGTAGTAAAAATAAGTTTTTGCTCAAAATGAACCAATTGACTAAAATGTGCCAAATGTATTCAGATTGGCATATTGGGTAAGTGAGTAGAGAAAGAAAGCTTGAGATAAGCTTGTACGATAGTTGAAACCCACAGGTAACCTTTCTAGTGACAGAGGGTTGAGGTAACCGAATAACTTTCTTTGTTTAACTGTTTATTGTAACAGTATGTTAGTATACTATGTAATGCATGAACTGGTTTTGAATCGAGCATCTTTTGTGGCATTGGGTGATTGTGTGTGTGCAAAATGAATTTTGGTCGAAATAAACATTGAAATTATGTTTTGTAATGTAAAGTGGTATATATATATGTTATGCATAAGAAAATATAAATTATGAAAAGGGAACCTTAAATGGTTCGAGAAAGCATAATTTGAGTAGTGAGAGTTCACCCAAGTATAGGAGATGATAAAAACCATATGGCAAGATTTCCTTAGTACCCTATGAGGGTGCGGTGTTGGAAAAAATTCTCCTTAGTACCTTAAAAGGTGTGATATTAGAGAAGATCTCCTGAGTACCTATTAAGGTACTGTGTTAGAGATGAGAGATTCCTTACTATCTTTGTGAGACGGGTTGGAGTCAACAACGCTCCATTATATGTATTGGGAAAAAACCATAGTTCGTATTGTGCATTAAAAAAAATTAGTTGGGTGATTCTACCACTGCAAGTGAGCTCAAGACTAATGAGAGTATACATTGGTATGAGATGAGCCTATGGTTTCATGTCAGGGTGATTTGGAGGTTTATTGGTAGAGATCATACTAGTATTTTATATAATGTGATGAAATATCTTGAGATAACATAGAATCCTTTGGGATTGATGAAAAGATGAAAAATCAAATGTGATATGTGGTGAAAATACTGCTTAATGAGGTTTTAATGGTATACCATGTTTACTTTCATATTTTTGCATGTGATAGTCAACAAGAGTGGGTTATTCTGTTATTGAGATTTTTATCTCACCCCCATGGTTACATGTTTACAGGATCGAGAAGTAATCAGGCCAAGGGAAGAGAGTCTGGACTAGCTTGAGTTAAGAAGTTGTGTACTCTGAGGTTGTGTAATGAACTGAACTAAAAGATTGTATATATAAGTGTACATAAGTTGCCATAGGTTGCATGCATGTAGTGAATTGAGTTTTTGTGAAATCAAGCCTGATTATGTGTAATATGTGTTGATTGAGACAAAAGCGCTTTGATTTGAGTATGTTTGCATTACGATGGTTATATGTTAGTGAATCTTAAGCTAAATGACAAATTATAAGGAAATGAGTAATTTGGGGGCTAAGATTGTATTATGATTTTGATTAGTCAATCTTAAGCCAAAGGACAAATTATGATAAAATGAGTAATTTAGGGGCTAAGATTGTATTATAGATATGATGCATATGTATGAGTTGAGAAATAGCCAAGTGGGCTAAGTTTTACCGAGATATGGCATAGTATGTTAAGTTAGTAAAATGTGAAAATTGGTCGTAAAAGGGTCAAATTTTAATATTTGAGCATGATTGTGATAAATTGTGGTCAGTCAAGTGTAGTAGATCATTTTGGACTTAGTTTAAGGCCTAGTGTGGTCTAATGAGAGAAAGGAAATGATTTGAGTGCTTAGGTGCACAAATTTTTTAGAAAAAGTGACTTTTTGCACTTGTGTGTTCAAATTTTGATTGGACTATTAGATCTTGTCCAAGCTTATCTCATTAGTTAGTATACGAGCTAAGCTTTATGTGGGCGCTTGAATCACTTTGATCGGATGTTGTATGAGAAATTGGCATACGCTAGAAGTTCAACATTTTTGTTGTCAAAATAGTAGCAGAAAAATAGGCAGGCACACCTCGGCGTATGGAGGCACATGTCACAGTGCATGACACAAACAGGGTGAGCGTGTGGCTCTGTGCCATATGCCATAGCATAGTGACCATCTATCACGGTACATGGACCAAAATTTCATTTTATTTATGTGCTAAATTGCATGCAATTGAGAGAAGAATGCTAGTGGGTTAAGTTTACTATGTAATCAAGGAGTACATGAATTATTTTCGCTGTGTTTTCTCTGATTGCATTGAAATTTAATTGTTTTTATAAAATAAGTCTTCAGCTGAAGCTTTTGAAAATGAAATTTATTATGAACAATGATAAGAGGTAGTGGTAACACCATAATCTTCTTTTATATTATCTGGACATAGGAGGAGGTTACACCTTTTGCTCTCCTAGGGTTTTCTCAAGTTGCAATAGCTGAAAGATGACTCCTTTAGTCCTAAAAAATGAGTTATGTAGGTTAATTTTGCACAAAAATAAAATTGTGTGTTTCTACATTTTTGTTTGGTGCCATGGCACTCCTTCAGTGATGCCATGGCACTAGTGAGCAATTCTAAAAATTCTGACAGTGCATAAGAACTTTTGCTTTTTGTCTTGGACTAAAAGGCACCTTTTCTCTTATCTCCTTTCTCTTTCTTGCTTTGATGTTATCATGCCCCACCCATTCACAATTAACAAATATGAGTAGAATCTTTGCTTACTTCAATTTTCATCATTTTAAACAATTTCCTTAAAATATTATAGTCAATTCACATGAGGCACTTAGTAAATTTTTATTTATAAAAGCAAGAAAATGTTTCTTTTTTCTATTGATGATTCCTAAAATATAACAAAAAAATATCAATAATAACACAAAATAGTGAGTCATTATCTTTCGTGCTTTACTTTCTTTTCCTTTCTGAACTCCATGCTTATTTATGACTTAAGAAGTCATTTTTTGTACCATGCACGGTGATGCAGGCAACTTATGCCACAGTGTGTGGCACAGTAAGGAAAATCTTCACCACGCACACATGCTTTTTTTTGAAACATAGTTCTTCTACCCGTATCTGTCCATTCAACATTGCAAAGGCTTAAATTATTAAGTAATCATCCAATTTTCTAATAATTTACTAATTACTAATTCATCCCTGATCAATGGCTATTTATAGGATTAGAAAATCAGGATGTTACAATTCTCCCCTCCTTTTTAAGAATTTTGTTCCCAAAATTCATAAAACACTTAAATACATATCTATGAAAATAGATAGGGATATTTTTGCCTCATTTTATCCTCTGTCTCTCAGGTAGCATCACTCAGAGCTATGCCTTATCAAAACACTTTCACTAAATGAATGGTCTTGTTCCTTAGTTGTTTATTTTTCACATCCATGATTCGCTCTAGCTCAACCTTATACGTTAAATTCTATTAGAGCTTAATCTCTTTTGATTATATGACACGAGAGAGGTCTAGTTGGTACTTATTGAGTTGCGACACATGAAACACACTGTGCACACTCAATAACTATGGTGGCAAAGCTATTCAGTAAGCAACTAGTCTAATTCTCTCCAGAATCTTGAAAGGACTAATGAATTAAGGAGTCAATTTCTTGGCTCTAATTAACCTCTCAATTGCTATCACTGGTGAGAGCCTTAGGAACACATGATCTCCCACTAGAAACTTTAATGGCTTTCTACACCTATCAGCATAACATTTATGCCTACTCTGACTCGTTAATAACTTTTACTAGATCAATTCAATCTTCTAAGTTATCTAATGCATAATGTCTAGTCCCAACATGTGCTCAGAGTATAGACAACAGATTGCTTTACTGGATGTGACTTGTAACATCTTAGTTTTCTAATCCTTAACCTAGTTGCTAATTAGGGGGTGAATTAGTAATTAGTAAGTGATTGGAATTTTGGATGAGAACATAATGATTTGACTTTTTTAAATGTAGAATAAACATATACAAGTACAAGGATCACATTTTTAAAAGAAAGCATGCACGTACGGTGAGGATTTTTTTACTATGCCATGTATTGTGATGCATCGCATAGAAAATTAAGTGATAAGTATGTGGTTAGCTTATGGAAATCAAAGAGAAAAGGAATAGAAACATGAGCAAAGAAGGAGAGGTGTAACATCCTAAATTTTTAATTCCTGTATTAATACTGATTAAGGGATGAATTAGTAATTTAATGTGGAATTAGGATTATGGATGGTGAAATATTGTTTTCAGTTAATGTGATGTTATATGAACAAATATAATATGAAGAATAGTGTTTTGAAGCAGAGCAAGTAAGTACAGTGAGGATTTCCCTTACTATGCCATGTGCCTCAATGGAGGGTGGATGTGCTGCAGCACATGGTACAGAAACTTGATGAAATAGGACGTGTCCTATTCATGAAAATAGAAGAGAAAAGGAGAAAAAGGAGGTCTAGTGTCAAGAAGAAAGGAAAGCTATACTAGGGCAAGCGATTCTTGAAAAAATGATGACGTTTTTGACCTGTTACTCATCTAATAAGTCTCATACTACTTTAACCTTTGATTCTACCCTGCTTTCTTTTAGTTTTAACTACTAAGAAATTGAATTCAGAAGTTTTGAGGAGATGATATCTTACCCTATAGTAATAGAAAGCTCTTATAGGACTAAACTAGTACTTTATGACTAGTTTGAGTCGGAATAATAGAGCTTTAAAACTTTAGGCTCAATTTAACCTAGTTTATGGAGAGAGTAGTGAGAGAAATTTGACTAGGTAAGGGTTAGTACTTGTATTGTGTAGAAATTAGTTATAATATGCGTGAATGAGTATGAATAGAGGAAATAGTAGTGAATTAGGTATTAAATTGCTGTAATTGGCACTTTTGTTAATAGAGTGATTGACTTTGGATGCCAATTTTGTGTAGATTTTAGAAAGGGATAAGTTGAATAGCAAAAGAAACTCAAATAAGGTTGTGGAACATGGGTAACACTTTCTATTAGATAAAAGGATTGAGGTAACCATATAGTTTGTTATGTTAATTAGCTATTATAATTTTGTAAAAGTAAATATGAAATGATGAATTTGTTGTTCTATGAGTTTTATGCATGATTTGGCATTGTAAATAGTTTTAGCATGAAAATTTATTTGTGAAATAAAATTTGAAAGGTTATTGGTTTTGATTGATATGTATATGTACATATTTATATATGATTATATAGTGGAAATTATGAAAATTGTAATTGTTGTGAAATGTGAACAAGCATGATCATGGGGGGTGGGAGTTCACCCAGAAAATATGTAGATATGTGAATAAACAAATCCATATAGTCGAGCTAGCACCATGGGACATCCGATTCAGTATATTATGAGTTGGTACCATGGGTAATTTAGTACATCATATTATGGGACTATTATTATGGGACATTCGAGCAATTTGTCAACTCCTTAGTGCCTGTTAGGGTATGCTTAAGAGTTAATGATGCCTTTATCACAAGTGTGTAAGATGAGGAAAAACATAATTTGTAGGTTTTTTTATCGAGTAAGTTTCATACATCCCTCAACTTCAATTTGACTATAAACTATGCTAGGGTAAGGATTTATAAAAGCTTAAGAGGTATTTTTGACCAACAGCTTATTGGGTGAGTTTTATATAGCCTTCAACTCCAATTCGATTATAATTTCTCTTAGTATAAGTTATAGAAAATTTGAATCGGGGAATTTTAAGGGGTTTGTTTCTTACCCTTTAGTAATGAATAGGTTCTCGAGAGTTAAATTAAGACATTACGACTAGTTTGGGGTTGAACAATGAAACTTTAAAGCTATAGGCTTAAATTAGCCCTAAATTAATGATAAAAAAGAGTGGAAATTAAGTAAAATGAATTGGATTAGTAGAAGAGATAGAAATTGGTTAATGTGTAGTGATAGACCTAACACCACTAAGTTGAAGTGAATGAATAGCTAAATGTGATTTTAAACAATAATTAAGTACTTTTAGTTAATTTGATTCATTGACTAATAGTACAATTTATGTGTAGATTGGCATGTTATGTGTGTAGAGTGAGAAAGAAAGCATGTAGAGAAGTGTTAATTATTGTGAAATCTATGGGTAACCTTTCTAGTGACAGAAAGGTTGAGATAACTAAATAACTTTCTCTATGTGATTATCAATTATAACTATTTGGGAGTATGAATACTATTGCATGAAAATGTTTTATAATGTGCATATTTGATAAGTGAATGTTTTGAAGCATGAAATTGGTTATGTTATGATATGCGTGTGTGTGTGTGTGAAATTATATGTAAACATGTGGTTTATGTGAAAGCATGATCATAGGGGGTAGGAGTTCACTCATAAGGAGAAATAATGAGAACTTCATATGGCATTATTCTCCTTAGTGCCCGACAGGGTGTAGTGTTAGAGAATTTCATTTCCTTAGCGCCTATTGAGGTGCATTATTAGAAATCTAAGCTCCTTAGCATCTATGTGATGTGGTGTTAAAGTAATGAAACCCTAATTAGTGTGTGATAGGGGAAAAGAAAGTCTGAAAGTGGGACAAAGCACCTTGGTTGGATAATTCCACCACTAAAGGTGTGTTTAGGTCAATGAGTATGTATTGGCTTATTAAGAGCCTATGGTTTCAGCCAGGGTGATTCGGAGGTTTGGATGGTAGCAATCATGCTATTAATGGTGATTTATTGTGAAGATGGTTTGACATAAAATTTATATTATACGCTATGTTCAAATGTATATTATGCAACACTTATTTATACTTATTTGTGCTAGTTATTAGTACTAAGTTATTCTGTTACTGAAATTATTTTCTCACCCTATGGTTATATTTTTATTGGCCAAAGTACTAAGCTGAGCAAAGGGAAAGACATAGGACTGACATAGTTGCACTATTGCCATGTGACTCTGGAGATTGTGTAATGAATTTATCTTTTTGTATAATTATAAAATGATTTAAATTGCTATAGGACACATGTGCATGTTAGAAGATATGAGATGTGGTGATTGTGTAATTCTTAGCCCTGTATTTGTGAATCTGTATTATTTTATGGTGAAAAATGTGATGAAGGACTAATTAGAGTTTGGAATGAATGTGTATGTGAGAAATATGTGGTAGAACAGTGAATCCTAGCCCAATTGTAGTAGTAAACAATTTAGGGCTCAATCTATAGCAGTGAACATGTATATGGGAAATATATGGTAGAACATTACACAATTGTGGTCTTATATGAGGAATACATGTATACAACATATGTACATACATATAACTAGACTTGTTTGACTTTCAACCCTCTCACTCTTACATATAGGGCTCTGCCTCATCATTTATGTCAAGTTCTCACCATATGTGTTAAGTTCTCACATAACAACACAAGTTACCATAAACACATAATCATCACATATATACATAAGTGGAACAAGTTATAACACAACATATACTTGTTTGTTTTGCATTTAGGCCTACCCATGTACCATCTACTGGGGCACCCTCAGCATAATGCAACACTATATATATATAAGCAAGATTCACATCATAATTCAAACATATAACTAATTATGCATCCTAGTTGGCAACTTAAACTCTATAAACAAATTTATACATTCATCTCATTCAATGTTATCATACCACTACCAACTGAAGCTACTTTTTCCTTGCTTCCTTTCCCGTCCTTCTCATACTCTCTTCTCTTATGTTTAAAAGTAACAGAGTAAGGCATATATCTTAGTAACTCAAAAGTAACCTCAATTATCAGTTAGTAAGTAAAAACATAAAACAAGTGATAAAGTAGCATGTATATCAATAAATGCAATATCATATACATAAATAGGAAGTCATTCTCATTAATCTTATTATACTCATGTAATGCATTCTTGGTTCCCCTTAGTAGAGAAATCTCGACGCTCAGACTAATACTTCTAGTCATAAAGAATAGGGCCTACCATACCACTATTTAGACTAGGTAATCATCTTTACGTA
Source organism: Prosopis cineraria (assembly GCF_029017545.1). Lineage (NCBI taxonomy): Eukaryota > Viridiplantae > Streptophyta > Magnoliopsida > Fabales > Fabaceae > Prosopis > Prosopis cineraria. Next base: position 19,885,735 of record NW_026555335.1, read on the forward strand.
TAAGTGGTCTCCTAGGTCCATCTTGGCAGAGTTAAACTCTTCGCTTTGGATCATAAGGATTCCTAGCCTTATACAAAGTAGGACCACAACCCCCTACCTTAGTCTAAGGTAACCTCATAGATCATTTAATATCCTAAGTATATCATGGCAAAGTCAAGCTTTACAGTCTGGATCATCAGGACTTCCTAGACCTCCTCATGGTAAAGCCACATCCCCCTACCATAATTTAGGGTATATCTTGCGGATGTAATGCATGTCAATACACGTGGCCCCTCAAATTCATTTCAATCAATACTTACACACCTACATACATATACTTTCACAATGCAATGGAAGTAGTTATATCAAAATACTTGCAAATAATTTCATAATCAAATAAGTAAAAGGGTTAGTCTAGTTACCTTTAACCCTTGCTAATGAAAGGTTACCAATCACACTAGCTCCTAGAGGCGTAGATTCTCACAAGCAACTTCATAGGTGCTCAATCTACATGACATAGTATCCTTCAGTCAATTCCTAACTCTTTTCACAAACATTAATTCGGCTAAACTGAATCCCTTAATAAACAAAATAGTTCAATTGAACCCTTTTGAATTCACTTATCCATTATTTATAATCATTAGCCTTATAAATAATTTAAATAACCATAACAACCTTCGGACTCACTTATTCATCTAATTTCTCAATTTAGCCTAACTTTCTTAGGCTAAATGAGCCTAAATCCTTGAAGCCTAACCATTCAATTCCATATTAGTCACAAAACCTTAGTTTTGTATTTGATATCTCGTTTTAACCCTTTCTTTTAGATTAAAACACCTTAAAACTTCATGACCCGATTTCTCAACCAATGAAATTCAATGAAAAAGAGGTAGAATTAAAGCTTATGATTGCGTGATACTTACCCAGCAAGTTATTAATTGAAGTAGACTCTCGAGCACCAAATATCACTTGCCCTAGCAGAGTTGAATGTCTCCACCCCTCCAGATATATTTTCAACCTTTTACCTTTTAATTTCATGAGCTGATCATATCAACTTTAAGTGATCCTTAGACAATGCGCTATAGCGCATGTAGCTTTTTCCATGGTATAACATTCTAAATTTCTAATTATATATCAATGATTGATTAAGAATGGATTAGTGATTTAATGTGGAATAGGATTATAAGTAGTGAAGTGTTATTTTGACTCATTGGGATGTTATACTAACAGATATGACTAGAAGAGTGAAGTCCTAAAGTAGAGCGTGTAAGCATAGTGAGGATTTCCCTCACTGTGCCACACACCATAGTGGGGGATAGATGCGCCACGGCGTATGGTGTAGAATTTTGATTAATAAGACATGTCTAGCTATGGAAAATAGAAGGGAGAACATGAGAGAAGGAGTCAAACGTGGAGAAGTGCAAGGGATCTGTTAGGGCAAGCAAAATTAAGAGCAAGGATGGTGTTTCTGACCTGTTACTTATCGAGAAAGTGAATTTGGGAGTTTTAAGGAGTTAATTTAGCAATTAAAAGGTTCTTTGAAACTAAACTAGTGCTTTATAGTGGTTAGAGTTGAAACAATAAAGCTTTGAAGCTGTAGGAAAAAATTTCCCTAATCTAGAGAGAGAGTAGTGAGAGAAATTGTCTAGAAGTGTTAAAGCCTGGAATAAGGGGTAATCAGTGGCAATTTGCATAATTGAGTGTGAAATGTGAAATTGATAATGATTAAGTGTTTAAATGTGATACTTGGCACTTTTGGTCATTAGAGGAATTGACTTTGAATGCCAATTCTATGTAGATGCACGAATTGTTAGAAAGGAGCTTACATAGGATTGAAGTTACACAGGTAACCCTTTCTATTGAATAGAAAGGTTGAGGTAACCATATAGCTGATTGTGTTTATTAACTATTATAACTGTATAGAACTAAATACAAATGATAAAGTTGTGGTTTTGAAATGTTTTATGCATGAATTTTCATTGAAATGGTTTTTGCATGAGCAATGGTTTGGAAACTAAGAGTTGAAAGGTTATTTGAATTTAAATGATATATATATATATATATATAGATGTATGACATTATATATGTTGTGGAAATGTATATAAGTAGTAGAAATTGTGAAAGAGCATGATTATAGGGGGTGGGAGTTCACCGAGATATGGGGGATGTGTATGTATAGAGATATTCGACTGAACAATCCATATGGTTAGGCTGGCATGATAGGTCACTTATCCTCAAAATTACACTAAAGCTAACCCTAATGCAATATAGGGCCAACCCTAAGTCATCTCTCAAGGAATGGTTTTAAGTCTAATTGAAAGTTATCTAGTGAAATAAATCAACCAAAGTTTGTAGGAATTTAGTTATCTAGCTAATTATCTAAACTAATTACCTAATATGCAAGTAATTAAAATGCTAGTGAAAGTGAGTGAAATGAACTTTCCTTTTTACAATAATGGAACCCTAGAGATTAGTTGATTTTGGACTCATTATCTTCTCATGATTAGGCTAAGTTTAGCTTCCCTTTCTCTTGACTAAAGCTGTCATGACTTAAGAAAATTATCCTAAGCCAATTAACCTAATTAGCTAACCTCCCTAGGTCTTAGATTAAAGTCCCTAGTTCAATTAACCAATTGGTGAAGACATTAGCCAAGTGATTCATTCAAAATCCTCTCTCAACAGCCATGGTCAAACACATAAATTGAGCAACCACAAGATTATGTCAAGCTACTCAACAACACAAGCATTAACACCACAAGATTATACAATATTAACACAAGAAATTCACTAATTGAAAAACACAAGATTATGTGCCAAACAAAGAGTGGCAAAATTCAGTCATGGCTGTCCAAGAAAGAAATTAAATGAAACAATTCTCTCTCTTTACATCAACATCAAATTCAAATTAGAATTTATAAGCTAAGATGATTAAACCCTAGATTAAGGAATCTAACCATCTAGTAAAAAGAGAAGAGGATAGGAAACAAAAGAACTTAGCCAATTTGAAGCTCAAGACTCATCCTCCATCTTCATCTCTCTAGGATTCCACAAAGAAACTTAGCCAATCTTCATCTTCAAGAACCCTAGTGATTGCTTGTGAAGGCCAAACTCCATAGCTCTTGAATGATGAAAATGAGCTTTAATCCTTGTGAAAATGGAAGGGATGGAACAAAAATGAAGAGAGGAGAAGAATGGTATGAGTTTTGTGGAGGTTTGGTGGCTGAAAAATGGAGGTTAGGGTGCTGGAAAATGAAGAGCAAAAGAGAGAAAATGAAGAACACTATGAACAAGAGAGAGAGAATGTGGAAGATGAATGAGATATGTGTTGGATCCCATTTGGGACTTAAAATGGCGTGCTTCTTGGTGTCTCCCATCAGCTGAAGCTTAATTAAAATAAGGAAAAAGAAATTAAAATGTAAATGGGAGCCTTGTCACACTTGCAAGGTGGCAACTTCCTATTGGTTTGTAGATGATTCCAATGTGTGCCTAATTTCCCATGTGTCATCCACATCATTTTAGCTGATCTAATCCCTCAAAATAATCATAATTCATGTGCAAACCATCAGCCATTGTCCTCAAGGAGTGTTGACCTCAATTGCCCAATTGATGCACAAGTCACATGCTACCTATGTCACATAAATCACATAATTCAATTAAATAGCATATGATATAATAAAATATAATTCATGTCCAGAATTAAATTCATAATTAGAAGGGAGAATTTATTAAATTAACCAAGTTTCAGGCTGCACAAAATTATATAAAAATTTTCACACAAAGGCAAACCAAAAACTAGGACAAACTAAGACACTTAAGAAAGTGTTGACTTTTTTATTTAATTACTCCCAAACTAAAATGAATTTTAAAAATATAATTTCACCATTCATCAACTGGACATAAAATGCACTTTGTCAATTTTTCTTGTACATTTTCTCAAAATTTTATTTTTTGGACCAAAATGCCCCTAGTGCACTGATCTTAGAAACTTAGGCAAAGTTCCAAATCTAATGTAATGTGTGCACTTGAAGGTGATAAATCATTAATAAAATGGTCCTAATTGACAAATAAAAGTGGGTAATAAATGTGTTCTATCAATAGGACATCTAGTACAGCATTATATGGGATGTTACTATAGGCAATCCAGTATAACACATTATGGGACTATTACCATGGGACATCTGGGCAAGCTGGCAACTTCCTAGTGCCTAATAGGGTATGATTAGGAGTTAACGACCCCTCTATCACAAGTGTGTGAAGAGGGAAAATCATAGTCTGTAGGTGGCTTAAATTACCTTTGGTCGGGTTTTCTACCATCGAAAGTGTAACATCTTAAATTTCTAATATTTTGTTCGTGATTGATTAAGGATGAGTTAGTTATTTAATGAAGGGATTAGAGTTTTAAGTAGTGAAGTGATATATTAACTTATTGGGATGTTATATGAACAGATATAAGTAGAAGAGCGGGGTCTAGAAGCAGAATGGGTGAGCATAGTAAGGATTTTCCTTACTGTGCCACGTGCCGCGGTAGGTGGCAAATGCGCCGCGGCATATGGAGCAGAAATATGATTAATAAGGACGTGTCTGGCTTGAAAGATAGAAGGCAGAAATGTGGGAGGAGAGTTCTCGAGCGGAGAAGAGCTAAGGCTATGTTAGGGCAAGCTAAATCAGGAGCAAGTATGGTGTTTTCGACTCGTTACTTATTAGGTATGTCATACACTGCCTTAACCTCCGAATCGACCCTATTTTCCCTTAGTTTTAATCAATGAGAAAGTAAATTTAGGAGTTTTAAGGAGTTGATTTCTTACCTAATAGTAAGAAAAAGGTTCTCTAGAGTTAAACTAGTGCTTTGTAACTGGTTCGAGTCAAAACTATAAAGTTTTAAAGCTTTAGGCAAGAATTTCCCTAATCTGGAGAGAAGCTAGTGAGAGAAAAATTTCTAGAAAATGTTAAAGCTTGAAATGAGGGGTGATTAATGGTAATGTGCATAATCGAGTGTGAAATGTGGATTTGATAGTAATTAAGTGTTTAATTATGATAATGTCACTTTTGGTCAATATAAAAATTGACTCTGAATGTCAATTCTATGTATATTCTAGTATGTGATGCATGAATTATGAGAGAGGAGCTTGAATAGGGTTGAAGATGCACGAGTAACCTTTCTCACAAACAGAACAGTTGAGGTAAGCATATAGTTTATTATGTTTATTAACTATTATAACTATGTAAAAGAGAATGTCAATTATCAAATTGTGAATTTATGAGTTTTAGTATGAACTTTGCATTATGAAATGAATTTAAAAAGTTATAGATTTTTCATGAGTATATATATATTGTGGAAAGATGTATATAGTAGAAGTTATGAAAGAGCATGGTCACAGGGATTACGAGTTCACCCAAGATATGTGGGGTTGTGTGTGTAGAGATTTGTGAGTGTAAAATCCATATAGTCGGGCTGGCACCATAGGACATCCGGTGCAGCATTTTATAGGCTGTTACTATGGGTAATCCGATACAGCATATTATGGAAGCTACACATTCGTTCATTTCAAAAGAATGTGTAGATAGATTGAATTAAAACTAAAAGAGTTATTTATGATAATTAAAAGTGGCTATGCCTTCTGGACTCTCAAGTATTACTAGCAGAGCATGTTTGAGAGTTGAGATTGTATTTGAAGATCGAGTATATGTGATCGATCTGATTTGCATTCCTATGAAAGGGATTGATGTGATAGTTGGCATGGATTGGCTAGCAGCTAATAATGCTACGCTAAACTATGCCAGGAAGTTAGTGTCTTTGCCGGTGTCGTTGGCAGGGACTAATTCTACTGAGCAACTTAGGCTTTTATTAGTTATGCGAGATGAGAAGCTAGTTAACCAAGGGTGTGACGCCTACATGGTAGTCTACATGGATAGTAATATATATGATGGGGGTATTGAGAAGATTAGAGTGGCAAGTGAATTTCTCAAGGTATTTTCTGAGGAGATGTTTGGATTACCTCCAAAAAGAGAAGTTGAATTCTCAAAGATTTGGTACAGAACCAATTTTTAAAGCCCCATATCAAATGTCACCCTCAGAATTGAATGAATTGAAGAAGCAAATTGAAGATTTACTTGACAAAGGATTCACCAGGCCGAGTATATCAACTTGGGGTTCACCAGTATTGTTTGTAAAAAAGAAGGATGGCAGTTTGTGATTGTGCATCAACTGCCAACAATTGAACAAGGTGATAGTCAAGAATAAGTACCCTTTACCCAAGATCGATGATCTGCTAGATCAATTGGCTGGAGCCTCAATCTTTTCTAAGATTGACTTGAGGTCAGGGTATTATCAGCTAAAGGTTTCAGGGAAAGATGTACCTAAGACAGCCTTTTATACGTGTTATGGGCACTATGAGTTCCTTGTCATGCCATTTGGTCTGACCAATGCACCTGTGATTTTCATGGATTACATGAACCGTATCTTTAAACCATACTTAGACTAGTTTGTTGTGGTTTTCATCAATGACATTCTGGTTTATTTGGAAAATGAGGAACAACATGCCAAACATCTTCGGATTGTCCTTTAGATTCTTAAAGAGAATAAACTCTATGCCAAGCTTAGTAAGTGTGAGTTTTGGCTAAAAGAAGTGAGATTTTTGGGCCATATGATATCAACAGATGGGATTTCTATTGATCCTCATAAAGTTGATGCTATGCTAAAATGGGAATGGCCTAGTTCAGTTACGAAAATTTAAAGTTTTCTAGGATTAGCTATATATTATCAAAGATTTATCTAAGGTTTGTCTCAAATTGCTTCCCCATTGACAAAATTGACCCGAAAAGATCATCCTTTTATTTAAGATGACAGGTGTAAGACTATATTTTAGAAGCTAAAAGAGAGACTAACTACTGTGCCTGTGTTAATAATTCCGAATCCGAGACTACCATATAAGGTGTATACATATGCTTCCCTAAGAGGTTTGGGTTACATGCTAATACAGGATAGAAGAGTGGTGGCAAATGCATCAAGACAACTCAGGCCACATGAAGAGAACTACCTGATTCATGATTTAGAACTAGTAGTAGTAGTTTTTTGCACTGAAGATGTGGCATCATTATTTGTTTGGGTTAGTGTTTAGCGTATTCGGTGACCACAAGAGTTTAAAGTATCTAATGGACTAAAAGGAATTGAATATAAGATAAAGAAGATAGATGAAATTGCTTAAAGACTATAACTTTGAGTTGAAATACCATTCGGGGAAAGCTAACATGGTAGCTGATGTTGAGCAGAAAGATGTTACATATAGCTAACCTAATGATCCAAGAACACAATTTAATGATTGATTCTCAACAGGATGCACCGTTAAAAGCTTTAATTGGTGCTTATACTATTCTGATTAGTAGCGATTTTTAAAAGGAATTGAGAATGGCACAGTTGGAAGATGAGTATCTTCTTAAGATTAGAGAAGAGGTTGAGTCAAATCTGGCTAAAGATTTCAGCTTTAATGATGATGGATTCATAATTTATCGAGATAAAATTTGTGTGCCTAACAATGAAGATTTGAGAAGGGTGATTCTAAATGAAGCACACTACAGCAAGTATACTATTCACCCAAGACCTATAAAGATGTATCAGGACATTAAGCATTATTGGTGGTGGCCAGGAATGAAAAGAGAGGTGACAGAATTTGTGGCTCGGTGTTTGACTTGCCAAAAAGTAAAAATTGAACATCAGAGGCCGATTGGGACACTACAGCCATTAGAAATACCTAAGTGGAAATGGGACAACATTTCCATGGATTTCATCTCTAGATTGCCAAGAACTCAATCGAGATGTGATACTATTTGTGTGATTGTTGACTGATTGACTTAGTTAGCCTACTTTTTAGCCATTAGGATCAGTGATTCTTTAAAGAAGTTGGCTGAGACCTATATCTAAGAGGTTGTACGTTTACATGGAGTGCCTAAGGAAATAGTCTCTGATCGAGATTCAAGATTTACATCCAGGTTCTGAGGAGCATTATAAAGAGCCATGGGTACTACTTTAAAGTTTAATACTACTTATCATCCTTAGACTGATAGACAAATGGAGCGAACCATTCAGACTTTAGAAGATATGCTATGATTTTATGTGTTAGAGTTGCGTGGTAGTTGGGATAGCTATTTTCCATTGGCTGAATATGCATACAATAATAGTTATCATTCCAACATTCAAACGGCTACATATGAAGCTTTATATGGAGGAAAGTATAGATCACCTTTGTGTTAGACCGAGTTAAGTGAAAGAATAGTAGGGCCAAATATTATAGATCAAACTACTCAAAAAATTGAGTTGATATGACATAAGTTATTAACAGCTAAAGGCAGGCAAAAGAGCTATGCTGATTGAAGAAAGAGACTATTGGAGTTTTTGATAGGTGATCATGTGTTTTAGAAGGTTATGCCTGTAACAGGAATTAGGAGATCAACTGGAGCTAAGAAATTGACTCCTAAATTCATGGGTTCGTTTAAAGTCTTAAAGAGGATCGGACCAGTTACTTATTGAATTGCTTTACCTCCACAGTTATCTGCTTCATAATGTGTTCCAAGTGTCTCAACTCAAGAAGTACTAACCAGGTCCTTCTCATGTGTTTAAGCCTGAAGAAGTAGAATTATGAGAAAATATGACCTATAGGGTAAAACCATAATGAATAGTAGATGTGGAGGATAAGCAATTAAGAAATAAAACTATTTGACTAGTGAAAGTATTTTGAAAGGGTATGACTCTTGGTGATGCAACCTGGGAGACAGAAGCTAAGATGAGACAGTTATACCCTCAGTTATTTCAATTTTAGGGATAAAATTCTTAAAAAGGAAGGGAGAACTGTAACATCTCAAATTTCTAATCCTGTGTTCATGATTGATTAGGGATGAGTTATTGATTTAATGAAAGGATTAGAGTTCTAAGTAGTGAAGTGATATATTGACTCATTGGGATGTTATATGAACAGATATGAGTAGAAGAGCAGGGTCCTGAAGCAGAGCAGGTAACCAAAGTGAGGATTTTCCTCACTGTGCCACGTGCTGCGGTAGGTGCAGAGATGCTGCAGCGCATGGAGTAGAAATCCGATTAATAGGGATGTGTCTAGCTCGAAAATAGAAGGGAGAAACGTGGGAGGAGAGTTCTCAAGTGCAGAAGAGCCAAGGCTATGTTAGGGCAAGCTAAATCAAGAGCAAGGACGGTATTTCTAACTCATTACTTATTGGGTAAGTCACGTAGTGCCTTAACCACTAAATCTACTCTATTTTTGCTTAATTTTAATTAATGAGAAAGTGAATTCAGGAGTTTTAAGGATTTGATTTCTTACCCAATAGTAAGAAAAAGGTTCTCTAGAGTTAAACTTGTGCTTTATAACTGGTTAGAGTCGAAACGATAAAGTTTTAAAGCTTTAGGCAAGAATTATCCTAATCTAGAGAGAGTAGTGAGAGAAAAATTGCTAGAAAATGTTAAAGCTTGAAATGAGGGGTGATCAATAGTAGTGTGCATAATCGAGTGTGAAATATGGATTTAATAGCAATTAAGTGTTTAACTGCGATAATTGTCACTTTTGGTCAATAGAAAAATTGACTCTGAATGCCAATTCTGTGTAGATTCTAGTGTGTGATGAACGAATTATGAGAGAGGAGCTTGAGTAGGGTTGAAGATGCACGGGTAACCCTTTCTCACAAACAGAAGGGTTGATATAACCATATAGTTTATTATGTTTAATAACTATTATAACTGTGTAAAAGTGAATGTCAAATATCAAATTGTGAATTCATGAGTTTTAGCATGAACTTTACATTGTGAAATAAATTTGAAAAGTCATGGATTTTTCATGAGTATATTATATATATATATATTATGGAAAGATGTATACAGTGGAAGTTGAGAAAGAGCATGATCATAGGGGGTAGGAGTTCACCCAGGATATGTGGGGTTGTGTATGTGTAAAGATTTATGAGTGAAAAATCCATATGGTCAGGCTGGCATTATGGGACATCTGGTGCAGCATTATATAGGCTGTAACCATAGGTAATCCGGTACATTATATTATGGGACATTTGGGCAGTTTGGTAACTCCTTAGTGCCCGTTAGGGTGCGATTAGGAGTCAACAACACCTCTATCGCAAGTATGTGAAGAGGGAAACCATAGTCTATATGTGGGTTAGATTATCTTTAGCTAGGTGTTTCCATCACCAAAAGTGAGCTCGGGTCAACAGATGGTTGATCCATAAGAGCCTATGGTTTCATGTTGGGCAGCTTTAGAGTTTTGGTGGATAGTTGATCATGTTATGGTGTAAAAGTATTGCAAAGGTGATTTACATGTGAAAAAGATATTTTAGTATTGATATGTGATATGTATATGTGCAATATAATGTTTTCAACTACTTTGGCATGGTTATTTGTGGTAATAGTTATTTAATGAGCTATATTTGGTTACTGAGATTTTTATCTCACCCGTGGTTATTTACATTTTTTAGGTTCTGGTACTAGTGGGTCAAAGGGAAAGGATATAGGCTAAGCTGATATCTCTTGCCTCAATCTTTGTAAGATATGGTGTAATGATTTGTAAAATTATGAGTCAAAAGTATGTATAAGTTGCCATAGGATTTGTACATGTGCATTAGTTATGCTTATGGTATGCTTTTGTGATTTTGAACTCCTTAGCCTTGTATGTGTGTGAATGAGAAAATGACTGGAAAGGCTAGTTGATGGATGTAATTAGGTGTGTATATGAAATGAGTGGAGATTAAACGAAGTAATTTGGTTATATATAATTCTAGAAATGTGAAAATGTGATTTTGGCCTAAAGTGTGAAATGGGCAGATTATAGGCCAAATTTGTGTATGTGTGTTATATTATGCATGTGTATGGTCTATTAGGTGTATTTTGTCTATTTGGACTTGGTCAAGGCCCAAAAAGTGGCTACTGACAATTAGTTTCGAATTAAGATACTTAAGTGGCAAAACTTTGATAGGAAATAGTCAAAGTGCACTTTAGTGTCCAATTTTTAATAGAAATATTAGATTGGGATGAAACCAGTGTCATTAGTTATATTTTGAAATAAGCTTCATGTTGGCGCTTGAACCATCCCAATCGGACTTTGTACGTGGAAATGGAGTGCATTTGAATTTTGTATTAGAAATTGCCGTTTGACAATAAATTCAGGTGTGTGTGCCATGGTGCATGTACTCGCATGCCACGAAACACGGCACAGTGTAGGCAATTGTGGCCTTAGTGCCATATGCCGTGGCACATGTGGCACAAGCCATGGTGCACTGTATAAATTTTTATTTTATTTTTAAGTGATGCACATGTTTTCTTGACCTTTGATGCACCAAGTCTAAATGCTTCCACTGTCTATGAAATTTTATATAGGATTGAATAACCCAAGTGATTATAAAAAATCTTTTTTGAAAATCTTTTATTAGGATCTTAATGTTTTCAACAATTTCAACTCAAATATTCATAGTAATTAGTGAATTTGTAGTGGAGTGTATGGTAATGTTAGTGAGGGCATTATAGAAAGTGTGCTTTAGTCAACAAATGGTTGATCTAGGAGAGCCTATGGTTTCATGTCGGGGAGCATTAGATGTTCCGTGACTAGATGATCATGCTTGTGTGTAATTGTGCAGAATTTTTTAAAAAAGAGGAATTATTTCATATTTTGATACATATATGGTATTAACTTAGTTTTTATACTTTAGCATGATTATTTTTGGTAATAGACATTTAATGAACTATATTTGGTTACTGAGATTTTTATCTCACCCATGGTTATTTAAATTTTTTAGGCTTTCGTGCTAGTAGTTTGAAGGGGAAAGACATTGGCTGAGTTGAGATGGCTCACTAAGCCTTTGTAAGAATTTGGTGTAATGAAATTGTTGTTAATAGTTGTAAATATGTATAAGTTCTCGTAGGATTTAAACATGTGCATATTATCGTGAATGTTGTGTTTTGTGATTTTGAGCTTCCAGCCCTTATATATGTGTGAATGATGAAATGACTGGATGGGCTAGTGGATGAAACTATATGATATGTGAAGTGGTTGGATAGTAATTTGGCCATGTATGAGATTAAAGAAGTAAAAATGTGATCTTAGCCCAAAGTGTGAAATGGGCGATTTATGTAACGTCCTGAATTTCTTAATTCTAAGTTTAGAGGTTAATTAAGGGTGAAATGAAATTAAAGTGGGATTAGAAATTTGGGTGATTAATTAGTATTTTGACTTATTTGTGTGTTGTATGAACAGATATGGGTGATATGAGTGCATTTCGGGTCAAAGCAAGTATGTGTGGTAAGAATAAATCTCATTATGCCACACATCGCAGCTTGTGCTATATGCGTTGCATCACATAGACTAGAATTTGCCTTTATAAGTCATGAAATTTAGAAATTTTAAATGAGAGAATTTAAGAAACACATGAAACAGAGAGAGGAGAAGGACCGAGGAGCTAGGTTAAGTCATTTTGGAGCGGAGGAAGGTGATTCGGATTGGAAACTTTTTAGGTAAGTTATGTATAACTCTTACCTTCCATTCTACACAAATTTCTCTGAAAATGAGTTATAGGAAAATTGAATCAGTGAAATTTGAGGGGTTTAATTTTTGCCTAATAATAATAAAAAGGTTCTCAGAAGTTAAATTAGAGCTTTGTGACTAGTTTAGAGCTGAACAATAGAGCTTTGAATTCAGGGGCTCAATTTTGGCCTTTAGAGAGAGAAAGTTAAGGAAAAATCTATCTTAAGTGAAATAAGACCAATTGAGGTGATGTAAAGTAGTAATTGGGTAACTATGGACTTAAAATGGATAAATGAAAGAGTTTCTGGAAGAATATAGTCATAAATTGTAAAAATGAATTTTTGGTCAAAATAGACCAATTAACTAAAATGTACCAGATGTTTTCAGATTGGCATATTGGGCGAGTGAGTAGAGGAAGGAAGATTGAGATAAGCTTGTGTGATAGTAGAAATCCACAGTTAACCTTTCTAGTGACAGAAGGGTTAAGGTAACTAGATAACTTTCTTGGTTTAACTATTTATTGTAATTGTATGCTAGTATACTATATAATGCATGAAATGGTTTTTAAATTGAGCATGTTTTGTAGCATTGAGTGATTGTGTGTGTAAAATGACTTTTGGTTGAAATGAGTATTGAAATTGTGTTTTATAATGTAAAGTGTAATGTAAAGTGTAATATATATATATATATAATGTGCAAGAAAGTGTTAAATGATAAAAGGAAACCTTAAATAGTTCAAGAAAGCATAGTCCGAGTGGTGGGAGTTTACCTGAGGGTATAGGAGACAATAAAGACCATATGTCAAGGTTTTCTTAGTACCCTATTAGGGTATGGTGTTAGAAACAATTCTCCTTAGTTCCTTAAAAGGTGCGGTATTAGAGAAGATCTCCTTAGTGCCTATTAAGGTATGGTGTTGGAGATGAGAGACTCCTTAATATCTTTGTGATGCAGGTTGGAGTCAATGATACCCCATTGTGTATATTGGGGAAAAACTATAGTCGATATTGTGCGTTAGAACATCTTTGGTCGGATGATTCTACCACTGCAGGTGAGGTCAAGACTAATGAAAGTGTACATTGGTCTGAGATGAGCCTATTTTTTTTATTTTAGCATGATTTGGAGGTTTGCTTGGTAGAGATCATGCTGGTATTTTATGTGATATAATGAAATATCTTGGGATAACACGAAATCCTTTGGTATTGATGAAAAGTTGAAAATGAAATGTGATATGTGATGTAAATACTACTTTTTAAGATTTGAATGATATACTACATTTACTTTCATATTGTTACATGTGATAGTCAATAGGAGTGAGTTATTCTATTACTGAGATTTTTATCTCACCCCTGTGGTTACATGTTTACAAGATCAAGAAGTGATCAGGCTAAAGAAAGAGAGTTGGGACCAGCTTGAGTTGTGAAGCCATGTACTCTGAGGCCAAAGAACGGAACTAAACAATTGTATATACAAGTGTATATGAGTTGCCATAGGGTTTCATGCATGTATTGAATTGAGTTTTTGTCAAATCAAACCTGATTATGTGTATATGTGTTGTTTGAGACAAAAGGGCTTTGATTTGAGTATGTTTGTGTTAAATTGGTTGTTTGTGTTGTTGAATCTTAAGCCAAAAGACAAATTATGATGAAATGAGTAATTTAGGGGCTAAGATTGTATTGTGAATATGAATACATATGTATGAGTTAAGAAATAGCCAAGTAGGCTAAGTTATGTTGGGAAATGGCATAATATATCAAGTTAGTGAATTGTGAAAATTGACTGTAGAAGGTTTAAATTTTGATGTTTGAGTATGACTGTGATTAATTAAGGTCAGTTAGGTGTATTAGATCCTTTTGGACTTGGTTCAAGGCCTAGTGTGGTCTAAGAGAGAAAGGGATTGAATTGAGCACTTGTATGCGTAAAATTTTTAGAAAAAGTAAATTTTTGCTCTCGAGTCTCTAAATTTTGATCGGACCATTATATCGTGTCTAAACCTGTCTCATTAGTTAGTATATGAGCTAAGCTTCGTGTGGGCACTTGAATCACTTCGATTGGATGTCATATGAGAAATTGGCATACGCCGGAAGTTCGTCATTTTTGTTGTCAAAATGACAACAGAAATTCGGACAGGCATACCACAACATATAGAGACACATGCCGCGGCACATGACATAGATAGGGTGAGCGTGTGGCTTTTTGCCATATGCTGCGGCACACTGACCATCTATCATGGTGCACATACTAAGTTTTAGTTTTATTTGTATGCCGAATTGCATGCAATTTGAAATAGGAATGCTGGTGGGTTATATCCACTATGTAATTGAGGTATGTATGATTTACTTTCTTTATGTTTTTCTCTAATTATGCTGTGAACTAATCAATTTTTTAAAATAAGTCTTCGGTTGAAGCTTTTGAAATGAAATTTAATTATTGTGAATGATATGAGCTAATGGTAACACTGTAATCTTCTTCTATATTGAGTGGATATAGGAATAGGTTATAGTTTATAGGCCATATGTGTGCGTGTGTGATATATTATGCATGCGTGTGGTGTGTATTACCCATTTGGACTTAGTCAAGGCTTAAAAAGTAACTAATGACAATTGGTTTTGAATTAAGACACTTAAGTAGCAAAATTTTGGCAGAAAAAGGTCAAAATGCACTTAGGTGTTTAATTTTTGATAGAGATATTAGATTATGATGAAACCAATGTCATTAGTTAGAATTCAAAATAAGCTTCGTGTAGGCACTTGAATCATCCCAATCGGACATTATAGGTCGAAATAGAGCACATTTGAATTTCATATCAGAAACTACCATTTGACAGTAGATTCAAGTGTGTGTGACGTGGCATATGTACCCACATGCTGCGGCGCACAACATAGAGCAAGTGACTGTGGCCCCCTTGCCACATGTTGCAGCATATGTGGCATGAGCCGTGGTACACGGTGCCAAATTTCACTTTGTTTTTCAATGATGCATATGTTTTCCAGATCCTTGATACACATAGGTTTATTGCTTCCACTATGTGTATAAATATTTATACTTGAGTGAGCTATAAAATGATTTCTAAAAATTTTTATTAGGATCCCAAGACTTTAAATATTTTCAAAGCAAATGATTTGATTTGATCAATTATAGTAGAGTGTATGGTAATGTCAATGAGGGCATTACACACGGTGTAACATCCTTAATTTCTTAATCCTAAGTTTAGAGGTTAATCAAGGGCAAAGTGAAAATTAAAGTGGGATTAAAGATTTGGATGATTAATTAGCATTTTGACTTATTGGAGTGTTGTATGAACAGATATAGGTGATAGGAGTGCATTTCAGATCGAAACAAGTGCACATGGTGAGAATAAATCTTACTGTGCCACGCGCCGCGGCATATGCTATGTGCGCCGCAGCACATAGACTAGAATTTGCCTTCATAAGTCGTGAATTTTAAAAAAATTTCAAAAGAGAGAAATTGAGAAACACATGGAACAGAGAGAGGAGAAGGGATGAGAAGTTAGGTCAAGTTATTTTGGAGCGGTGAAAGGTGATTCAGATCGATAACTTGCTAGGTAAGCTACGTATAACTCTTACCTTCTATTCTACACAAATTTATCTAAAAATGAGTTATAGGGAAATTGAATTAGTGAAATTTTAAGGGTTTGATTATTGCTCAATAGTAATAAAAAGGTTCTTAAAAGTTAAATTAGAGCTTTATGATTGATTTATAGCTAAACGGTAGAGCTTTGAACTTGGAGGCTCCATTTTAGGGCTTTAGAGAGAGAAAGTTAGGGCAAAATCTATCTTGAGTGAAATAAGACTGGTTAAGGTGATGTAAAGTAGTAATTGGATAGTTATAGACTTAGAATGGATAAATGAAAAAGAGCTTATAGATGAATATAGCCCTAAATAGTAAAAATGAGTTTTTGGTCAAAATGGACCAAATGACTAAAATGTGCTAAATGTATTCAGATTGGCATATTAGACTCGTGAGTAGAGAAAGGAAGCTTGAGAAAAGCTTGAGTGATAGTTGAAATCCACGGGTAACCTTTCTTGTGACAGAAAGGTTGAGATAACCGAATAACTTCCTTTGTTTGACTATTTATTGTAATTGTATGTTAGTATGCTATGTAATGCATGAACTAGTTTTGAATTAAGCATGTTTTGTGGCATCGAGTGATTGTGTGTGTAAAAATGACTTTTGGTCAAAATGAGCATGTTTTTGCAATGTAAAGTATTATATATATGTGTGTGTTATGTATAAGAAAAAGTAGATTGTGAAAAGGGAACCTTAAATGGTTCGAGAATGTATGATATGAGCGGTGGGAGTTCACCTAAATATAGGGGATGATAAACACTATATGCCAAGGTTTCCTTGGTACCCTGTTAGGGTGCTATGTTGAAAACAATTCTCCTCAATACCTTGAAAGGTTTTATGTTAGAGAAGATCTCCTGAGTGCCTCATAAGGTACTATGTTAGAGATGAGAGATTCCTTAGTATCTTTGTGACACTGGGGGAATCAACGACGCCCTATTGTATGTATTGGGGAAAAACATAGTCTGTATTGTGCGGTTGAACATCTTTGGCTGGGTGATTCTACCACTATAGATGAGCTCAAGACTAATGAGAGTATACATTGGTCTGAGATGAGCCTATGGTTTCATGTCGGGGTGATTTGAAGGACTGGTTGGTAGAGATCATACTAGTATTTTATGATATGACGAAATATCTTGAGATAGCACGGAATCCTTCAGGATTGACAAAAAGTGAAAAATGAATGTTGGAGTAATGACACTCCAATTACTTATAATAGGGGGAACTAGTAGTCCAAAAGTGGTTTAGAACACCTTAGCTAGGTAGTCCTGCCATGGATGGTGAGCTTGGGGACCATACATATGGTTTATTTCCGTAAAATAGCTTACCAGTTCGGTTAAGAGTATTGGAGGACCGAATAGATAGTGATCATGCATACAACTTGTATTGATTTTATATGATATGTCTATCATGCTCATTTTAAAGCTCATTTATAACTTGGCATGTTAATCAATAATGTAGATTATCTTAGTTATCGAGATTTTTATTTCACCCCATGATTATCATTTTACAAGTTTTGTCGGTGAGTTTGAGCAGTGGAAGGAATTAGGCAAGGATTAGCAAATTTGCTATATCACAAATAGTAATGCCCAATTTCAGTTTAAGTGGTGTAAATAAACTTGTGATATGATATTATTTGTTACCAACTAGGAATGCATGCCATTTGGATTGGTTGTACTTCTATTATACTATGATATTTTGTATTTTAGCTTAACATTGTATATTATGTGTATATGTGGTAATTTTTGTGGTGATGGGCTAAAATACTAATATAAGTACAAGGAATGTCTTATACATGTGGTGACAATATATATGTGGTGTATTATGTGGCAATAGAAGCCAAATAATGTATGTGGTATTGATTATGTATTTTGGCCATATTGGGTGAAATTGGCATTAAGTGGCTAAATTTTATGTTTGTATTTTTTGTGTTTTTGAATGCTCAATCAGGTGTATTTTGTTCCATTGGACTTGGTTCAAGCCTCAAAATTGGTTAATGGTATAAGTTTTGAGTTTTGGGTGCTTGGATGCTTGAAAATTGCTTTTAAAAATTGACTTTTGCATGCCATTGTCTAAAATTCTTATATGATGTCGGATCATAACAAAACTTGTACCATTAGTTATCTTATTGAATAAGCTTCGTGTGGGCACTTGAATCACTCTAATTGGACATCAAATGCGAAAATGATACGCAGTCGAAGTTCATCTCAAAAAGCTGTCATGATAGCATTTTGCTATCATGGACACATGCGTTGTAGTACATTGCACGCAAGCCGCGATGCATAGTACAGTAGCCAAATTTGCTTTTCTGTGCCACATGTCGTGGTGCATGGACCACAAGCTATGGCACATGTGCCAAAGTACTCAAAAATAACATTTTTTGCCTTATTTTGAAGTGTTTTGCTTCTCAAAACTTTTCTATGCTTCCCATGCCTTCATAAATCATTAAGTTTGAGCTCCAACTACTTATTTGAAGGGTTTTTATGGGATCCCAAATATTTCACAATTATTTCTAAAAGATTATTAGTTTTAACCCATATATATATATTATGAGCTTAAGAGCAATCCTTGCTCCTAATTATGATTGTTTGTTATCATTATGTGGTGAATTTTGGTAATGCCAAGGTAGACATACACAATGCCTCGTACGATGCCATCTGGATACTTGAGTGAAAGCTATTGTTATAGGTGAACTTAGCCAAAGGTAAATGGCTGTCCAAGCTACCTTTTCATTCAAGGGCACATGATCGTAACATATCCTTCAGAGTCTGTATTGTATGCTTGATCTATCCATCAATCTATGAATGATAGGAGGTGCTAAATCTCAACTCAGTACCTATTGCCTTCTGCAGCACTCCCCAGAACCTCAAAGTAAACTGAGGATCTTGATCTGACACTATGTCCTTAGGTACACCATGCAGTCTTACTACCTCTCTCACATATACTTCTACATACTTTTCCACATCATAGGTGGTTTTAACTAGCAAGAAGTGTGCTAACTTCATCAATCAATCCACAATAACCCACACAGAGTCATATCCTGCCTGAGTTCTCAATAGACCAAACACGAAGTCCATTAAAATGTTATCCTACTTTCACTAGGGAATCTTTAGAGGTTGTAGCATCATAGCTAGTCTTTAATGATCAATCTTCACCTTTTAACACATTAGACACTGGCTCACAAACTCAGTAACATCCTTCTTTATAACATGCCACCACCAATGCTTCTTCATATTGCGGTACATTTTAGTTACACTAGGATGCATTGTATATCTGCTCTGATGAGCTTCTTCCAAAAGTCTCTTCCTAATCTCTTTATTTGCAGGTATATAGATTCAGTCTTTATACAGGATGAACCCGTCATTACTGAACCAAAATAAGGTAGTACTACCTTCATTTATATCCCCTCATACCTTTGACAAAAACTTGTCTTTCAATTAAGCTTTTTTTATTTCTTTCCATAACTCACTAGAAATTATGGCTGAATGAATTGCATTCAGAGTATAATCTCATGCCTCAAGCTGCACTTCTAGCAAAAACAACAACAACTAGTGTTCTTGTTGAATTCAGTTCTTGTTTTTCATTCATTTTTTATCCATTGCATGACCTAAGGGAGACCTAGTGAGCAAGTGTCCATTAATCAAGAGAATGAGAGAACCTTAAGGAGGACAAGAAGAGAGAAAAATCCCTTTAATAATTATCTAGTTTTAGAATCCTCCATGGCTGATCCTAATCTCAATCATGATATAGCTCCTCTAGGGATGCCTAAGGACTTAACAATGACTTTAATCTTAACCCTAAAGTCAATCTTATCTGGCAAAATGTTCAAAACTAAAATTTTAAGGTTGTCAACTAAGGGAATAGTGTAAATCGTGAGCTTCCAGGGTTTAATTTCACCTTTGAATGATGCACAAGTCTATCTAAAAACCTAAGGAACAATGACAATTTCATGCATGATCATAATGATTCATTTAGGGAAGAAGTTGGCATTCATCATCCTCAAAATGATGATTTTACAATAAAGCAATTTGCTTCTCCTAATTGGAATACAAATCACTATGGTTTGTACGTCCCTCAACATGACAATACGTTTGAATTTAAGCATTCTCTCATTTAAGCGTTGCTAAAGTTTCATAGTTTTCCCAAGGAAGATTGTCATAGATTCTTACATTCGTTGTAGCTTGTTTGCAATACAATGTGTAATCTTCCCTAAAATCTACTTGACATTAGGAGGTGTTAACCAAATCACCATAATTTCATACCAAACGAAGCTCATAAAATTTATTTGAAAAGCTTGGGACCCAAGACTTGATTTTTAAAAACATCAAAACTTTTAACATTTTAGAGCAATACACAATGGAAATAATCACATGCATTCATCCCTTTCAGGTTATGATTCAAAATTAAAGAAATAAGGCAAGATATCGAGCCATGTGCTGCAGCATGCAACACATGCACTATGGCATGTGGCATAGAGCCTTAAGCTCTAAGTCTCTATCCCATGTGCTGCAATGTGATGCATAATGCACGATGGTGCACGTGATAGAAATTTCTACTATTATATGCCATTTCCATAAAGGATGTTTGATCAGAGTAATTCAATTACCCACATGAAGCTTATTTGTAAGCTAGCTAATGAGATAAATTTGGACATGATCTAAAGGTTCGATTAAAATTTGGACGCTCAGGTGCAAAAAGTCACTTTTAACAAAATTCTCACATGCCCAAGTACTCCAATCGTACACTTTGTCTCTATCGAACCCAAAAATGTGATGCAAACGGTGTGAGAGTGGAGGTTCCGGCCTTCAAAAGGAAGAGCACAGAAATGGGAGTCGCCACCAAGATTTTGAGATGGAGACTGAGAGATGAGCAAAAAAACAGAGAAAAATAGAGGACGAAGGAAACGCTGAAGAGAGAGAAGAGATGAAGATCAGAAGCAAAAACTAGAGATTGAGGGAGAGAGGAGATAGAGATTAGAGGGAGAGTTTTTTTTTTAGAGAAACAGAGACAGAGAAAACTGGATGAGAAGACAGAAACTAGACGAAGAAAAAAATTAAAAAAATAGAGCATGAACGAGAGAGAAAGAATAACAGAAATTGAGAGTAGAGATCAGAGCAGAAAAGAAGAAAAGACCGAGAAGAAGAAAAGAGGACAAACGAGGAGATCACGAAATGGCTTCTTTGTTAATGGCATTAACACTGTCTCCTTTGGTAACCAGTCGAGACATGAGTGCTTGAGGTTCTTGAACTTCCTTCACATTCCTTACCGGTTCATCCAGACATAGGCTTGTTGTTAGGGCAAGCAAAGCAAAGCTACTCTTTGTATGACCAAGAGGAACAGATCATGAAAATCACTGGCACGGACTCACGATTTTCACAAACGGATGAGGACCACAAGTGTTTAAGTTTATTCTATTTTATTAACTGTACTAATGGTTGTCCACATTATTCCTAATCTATTGAGTGCAAAAACTCGTGAGCTAATTCTCAAGAACAAGGTTGAGGAGCTCGACAGGGAGATAGGACTTACCCTTACACAAAAAAAATCTAGAAGGCTTGTTAAAGTGTTGACTCATGAGGTCTAAGGTACATTTAGTTTTGCATAGTTGATTCTCAAATTACCTTTCAAACTTTTTAATTACCATGATTTAGAATAATGCAACGTGAGGTGACATGGTTGAGGTGACATGCTGTACATTAATCTTTGTTCATTTGTAGTAGTTTATTCATGCATACCGATAATCGTGGCTAATGACATACATATACATCATGGTGCTTTATATTCCCATATGTTGTCATGATTTTCTTATAAAAAGAAAAAAAGATAGATATATATATATATATATACTTATGGTTTATTTGTCGTGAGAAATTTTAAGAATTTCCGCTGACATTTAAAATGATCTCATGTCGTGAAAATCAATAAAATTTCACAGATACGAGAATCAATCTTATAATAAATATTTAAGTCTCATGTGAGATTTCAAGAATCTTCGTAGAGACTTAAATTAATCACATTATTGTGTAGGATAATAAATCCTCGTAGATATCGTGATTCACAATTTATATGGTAAATAAATAAATGAATTTTGTAAATAAAATAATAAATGTTTTTATAATTTTAATTAATTTAATTAATGAATTTAGATTATAATTATATTTACCAATTAGGTCTTTTGGTAATATAAGATTTTTAAATATCTATAGACCTTTAGAATAATTATTTTACCGTGAAAGTCAATAAGACTTCGCAAGTATAGCAATTAAGATTTCTATATTTAAATATGAATTATACAATTATGTATTAAAATAAATTTAAAATATATAATATTTAATCCTTTATGGTGTGAGGATTTTGACTCTCCGCAGATATTTAGAATAATCGTATTACCGTAAAAGTCAATAAGGCTTTACAGGTATGATGATTAAAATTCTCTAAAAGCATATATATGCATGCTTGAATAAATTATTACTAACATATAAATAAATTTAATTCTTTTATTGTGAGAGATTTTAAAATCTCCGCAAATATTCAAAATGATTGCATTATTGTATAAGCCAATAAGGCTCTATAGGAACTACGATTAAATTCTCAATCATAAAATATAAAAAAATAATTTTAAATTCTTTTCTTTTCAAAAATTCAAAAATTGAGAAAATAATTGAAATTAAGTTACTTTTTGCAATTTAAAACACATATATCAAAAATTTCAGAAATTGTTTTATTCGCAAAATGGTAAATTATTTCTAATTAATTTCTCTTCAAAAAATATTTTCACCAACAACTTATAAGGCCCGAACTACATGGACTTTGATCCCCATCACAGGGTACGAAGGCCTCAGAGTCAGATTCTGAGTTAAGTCCTTCTCGTAAATAAATAAATATTTCTCACTTAATTGTTATCATTTTTATATCAAATACATGAATAAAAAAGAGATAATTAAAATAACTTTAAAACCATATTAATTTAGCACAACAAACTTCAGGTAACCGTTCTCACGAACGGGTGTTGTGGGGTGCCTAACACTTTCCTTACACTCAACCGACTCCCGAACCTATTCTCTGATTTCACAGACCACCCTTATCCTCCTTTAATCGGTTTTCCAAGATTTTTCTCAAAATCTTAGTGGCGACTCCCATTTCTGCGGTCTTCCTTCAAAAGGTCGGAACCTTCGCTCTCGCGCCGTCCGCGTCACATTTCTGGGTGCGACAGTTGGCGACTCTACTGGGGATAGGTTAGAGAGTCAAGCCTATATAAGTTTGTTGTGCTCAAAATATAATATGGTTTTTCTTTTTTATTATCATTACCCTTTTTTTAATTTGTGTGTGGCTTTTCCCCCTCTTTTCCTCTTATCTCTCTCTTCATTTGTTTTATAACATGTCTTAGGATAGATAACATGCGGAATAAATCTTAAGATAGAAGATTCTTATTTGTACATATATTTGTCTTTGTGTTTGACATGATTAACAGTTGAGGGTTGGGTAACATATAGGAATAAGATAACATGCTTGCATGCTCTTATCACATACTGTACACTTACACAATTCAACACACACATTTTGGCCCTATACCTGGATCTATGACTATCATAGGTTAGTAGAGGTTATTAATGGTTTCCTTGAAGAGTTTTTGAACTCTCAGAGGTTATTATGAATGCCTCACCCAAGCCGTTACTTACTCAGTAAATTCGGTCCCTGAAGAGCTTATGTTCTCGGAGGGTCAAAATTACTAAGTAAGGTCTTCATTGTGTGGTGAGGGCATCTTGGGAACCTTCTATCTATCAGGACTATAAATCTACCCTGGAGCTACACGTCTTAGATAAAAACTAGTAGCTAACCATTTTAGCTTATACCAAATG
This sequence comes from Prosopis cineraria, assembly GCF_029017545.1. Lineage (NCBI taxonomy): Eukaryota > Viridiplantae > Streptophyta > Magnoliopsida > Fabales > Fabaceae > Prosopis > Prosopis cineraria. The sequence continues at coordinate 19,909,679 of NW_026555335.1, forward strand.
ATTACAAAGATAAACAGACTTAAGCTTCTTAAATAGGACACAAAATGAGAGCATGTTTTATTACATCATTATCATCATCATGACATATCATTTGTGCATGCTACCTTAAGGAAAAAAGCTGTAGGTACCTTATGCTAGAATAGGTATTGAATGTTATTACACTAATCAATGTTATTGTGTCACAAAGATGGTACTAGAATTAAATAACTAAGCTTTGCCTATGGGTCTTTGACCCTAGTGACTATAAATTCATTTCATAACATTGAAGAGTTGATGCATTTCGTCAACTAACTCCCATGAAACAACTTTTTTTGTTGTAGGGTAAAATAACAAATTTCATTTTGAAAGTGAAATAGTAGCCATGTATTAGTTTTAACTATTCATAGGCTAATTGTTAATTCTTTCCCCTTATAGTGCAATAAGCACCTGGAGGAGATTGGAAATTTCTCATTTACCTAATGACAAATTAAGCTTTGTTTAACAAAAATTAATTGATTCTTGTGCATAAATGACTGAAAACTATCTCTTTTTTTCCTTGAAAAAAAACAATAACAAGTTATAAGGCTATTACTCTCATGACTTTAATCATGAAGGGATTTTAGTCCCTCGTAGGTTAATAGTTATTTCCATTTCCCTATAATGCAATAAGCATATGGAGGAAAGGAAATTTTGTTTGGCATAAGTGAGGTAGCCTTGTAATTACTTAAGAGAATGTATAAAATTATGACATTTTAAATACCTAAACCTTTTATAGGTATCGCCGAATCATCTTGTGCTTTCCTTAACATCAAGCTTTAAGGCTCAAACAAGCATCAATTGTGACACTTGCTTAAGACAACAAGCGAAAATTATGTTAAAAAATTTTTCTCCTAATTCGATCACAAACCCTACATCTCTGAGCGAGGTTCAAAATTCTTTCAAATTAGTCTCCTACACCAACACAAAGTTGTAAATAAATTTATTATTATTTTTATACATTTTCCCATCTTGACCCTGCACTTGATTCCATAATAATCATCCATCAGAGCAAGGCCATATATGGCAAATAAATGCATTTGCATCCATGAATTTTCATATCACATGTCATTATAAAAAGACTTTGAAATTTTTAAAATATAGGATTTTTGGGTCCTCACATAGAAAGGTCATGGTCCCCCACCTTACTTGCCATAATGCTAGTCATTTTCTCGCTCCTTGCCTATTGTAATTATCTCATCCATTCAAAGCACACCAATGTTTCACTATATACTTTCATACCCTTACCTTGACCATCAAAAATGATATGGCAGGTGTGGATGCTAGCATTCACTTAGGGCGTATAGTTTTTCTGATCAAGTTGTAAGGTCAAAAAATAAAGAGAGGGGATAGAGGAATCAAGCCCAAATGTCACATTCATCAATAAGATCATTCACTATTAAAGAGAGAATTCAAAGATATTGTTTCTAACATATCTTATCTTCATGTTTGTATGGTCAAACTCCACCATTGGAAACAATCTTGTTTAACTTTGTCAATCTTGTAATCATACTTTTTCACTTGACACCCCTGTTTGCTTGTTCTACCCCTTGGGCACAAAACTTCTCTTATACTATACATTACTCCCTTAATGTTTGGTATTCCCAATGAAAAAATCACAATGGATATGGAAAAGATCAATTTGGGAAAAAATGCCCTTAATTCATGAAAATATGAAGCAAAGTGAATGAATTGAAAAAAAATAGAGAGAAAAAGATAAAAATAAAAAGAGACTTATTAGAGAGATAAGATAGCATGCTCATTAGCAAGTTAAGTCAAAGATATGAGGCATTTTTTTCTTCTTTCCTAAATCTTGAAGGAGTTTCCCCCTAGTCATTCATATTGAGCTAGAAGTAATGTATCTTTCATTCACCTATTTACAAATATCACCGGGGTTGGGTACTCAAACATATGTTTATACTAAATTTCAAATTTCAAGAGAGGATCAATACCTTCTTTCACTCAATTGAAACTTTTTTTTTAACCCTCTAGATTTATCCATTCAAATATTTTGTTTCCATTTCCAAGCTCATGAAGGCAAAGCTTAAGAGCTAAAAATAAAAAAAAGAAAAAAAAGGGAAAAAGCATTCCTATTGCTGAAAAAAAGATTATCCCTCTACTAGCATTCACTCATTGAATGGGGCATAAAGTGGAAAATTGAAAAGGGAAGGAAGGAAAACAAAAAAAAAAAGAAAAAGAAACAGAAAATGAATTTTTCTTCCTTTTCCAGTGATAACTCCATGGAAATGCCAAGTCTTGCAAGATCACATGTTGAAAAAAATTCCATTATGATTTTACACCTATGTTTAGACCATCACATCCTTTCCATTTTCAACCCACAATTTTATCCTATTCTACTATATCACAATCCCTAAATATCCTCTCTTGTTAGGTGAATTTTAGCATAATTTTATGTTAGAGTAGAAGAATAAAAGGTTGAAGGAAGAATTTACATAAGGGCACAGAATTTTTGAGCCAAATATCCTTTTATTTTATAAGCTATTTACCCAAGCCACATTACAAACCCCATAAGTCCTCATTGGAGATCATTCCAAGATGCAAATTATTGAAATTGGGGCAAGCTTATAGCTTAATATAAGATCTTTTACTAAAAAAATCGTGTCGTTTTCAAAGGGACATACAAAACAAAGAGGGGACCCCCTTTTTAATTTCCATACTCATTCCCTTCCATTTCTATACTATCCAAAGACATATCATATAAAATTTGGGAAGTTCTTAATATTACCATTCCATCATTTGCCACTTCATACTTTGGCTTATCCACGTGATGCCTATTCTTCATACATTTCCTACACCCAAATAGGAATGTCTTTAAACATTCCCAACATTCCATTGATTGGCCACTCCATTTCATTTTTAAACACGACCATTTGTTTACAATGATTGTTTACATTGACATTGTTAAACAAAAATTAGTGTCAATTTCACTTACTGACTATACAAGCATTGATGATAAAGATAGATAAGATGAAACACCATGTCCAACAAGCATTTCGTATGGGCAAACAAATTGCCTTGAAAATTCTCAATCTAGGAGGAATAAACAGTTTTAAATATCTGAAAGTGTGACCCCTTCGTGTCCAATTCTTGTGGCAAAAGTTGTTAAGTCATTAACTTGCAATTTCATTGGGGAGACCAACAACTTTCTTATTGCAAATGACCAAGAGAACCCTAGCATTTTGATAATTTCAAGTTTTGTTCCCCTCTTGCATCAAAATCCTGCAAATAGAAAGAAATACATTTTACAATTTTAAATGCATTGGACATTCCATATCTTCATATGAATTGAAAAAAAATTACATCTTTCACATCAAAATTGCCACAATTTAAATTAGGGGCAAAAAAAAAAGAATTAAACTTTTAATATAAAAAAATCATGCATTGTGCATTATCCATCCATTATATGCTCAACACAAAAATTTGCCTCCATTTAGATTGGGGCAAATGAAAAAAAATATGCATTTTGCATTATTCACCCATTGCATACTTCACATAAAACTTGTCACAAATTAGATTGGGGCAAATCAAAAGCAAATCATTTACTCTTCCATATCACTTATGGCATGCATTGCATCAAATTTGCCACAATTTAAATTGAGGGTAGAAAAAAAAATTTGAACTTTTGATAAAAAAAATCATGCATTATGCATTATCCATCTATTACATGCTCAATACAAAAATTTGCCTCCATTTATGTTGGAAAAAAAAATCACGTATTGCACATTACCCTATTGCATGTGTAGCCACAGAAAGCGCACCCTTTGGATTGGGGCAAAAGAAAAATTTACAAAACCCAAGAAAGTAAGAGAAAACATAACAAACCTTACGTGTGAGTTTTTCATATTTTCCATGTGAGATGAAACCTATTCTCACGCCCATAAAGCCCAGCACCGACTGGCACAATTCTTCAAAGCCCTGTAAAGACAGGCACTCACCAAAAGCCCTACATGGCTAGGCACTTCCTCACTGTTCAAAGCCCTATAAAGACAGGCACTCACCAAAAGCCCTACATGGCTAGGCACTTCCTCATCGATCAAAGCCCTGTAAAGACAAGCACTCACCAAAAGTCCTACATGGCTAGGTACTTCCTTACCATTCAAAGCCCTGTAAAGACAGGCACTCACCAAAAGCCCTACATGGCTAAGCACTTCCTCACCGTTTAAAGCCCTGTAAAGACAGGCACTCACCAAAAGCTCTACATGGCTAGGTACTTCCTCACCGTTCAAAGCCCTATAAAGACAGGCACTCACTAAAAGTCCTACATGGCTAGGTACTTTCTTACCGTTCAAAGCCCTGTAAAGACAGGCACTCACTAAAAGCCCTACATGGCTAGGCACTTCCTCACCATTCAAAGCCCTGTAAAGACAGACACTCACCAAAAGTCCTACATGGCTAGGTACTTCCTTACCGTTCAAAGCCCTGTAAAGACAGACACTCACCAAAATTCCTACATGGTTAGGCACTTCCTTACCGTTCAAAGCCCTGTAAAGACAGGCACTCATCAAAAGCCCTATATGGCTAGGCACTTCCTTACCATTCAAAGCCCTGTAAAGACAAGCACTCACCAAAAGCCCTATATGGCTAAGCACTTCCTTACCGTTCAAAGCCCTGTAAAGACAGGCACGCACCAAAAGTCCTACATGGTAGGCACTTCCTTACTGTTCAAAGCCCTGTAAAGACAGGCATGCACTAAAAGTCCTACATGGGTAGGTACTTCCTTACCGTTCAAAGCCCTGTAAAGACAGTCACTCACCAAAAGCCCAATATGGCCAGGCATTTCCTCACTATTCAAAGCCCTGTAAAGACAAGCACTCACCAAAAGTCCTACATGGGTGGGTACTTCCTCCCCGTAAATAAATAAATATTTCTCACTTAATTCTTATCATTTTTATATCAAACACATAAATATAAAAGGGATAATTAAAATAATTTTAAAACAATATTAATATAGCAGAACAAACTTCAGGTAACCGTTCTCACGAACGGGTGTTGTGGGGTGCCTAACACCTTCCCCACACTCAACCAACTCCCGAACCTATTCTCTGATTTCGCAGACCATCCTTATCCACCTTTAAACAGTTTTTTGAGATTTACCTGAAAATCTTGGTGGCTACTTCCATTTCTCCAGTCTTCCTCCCGAAGGCCGTAACCTCCACTCTCGCACTGTCCGCGTCGCATTTTCGAGTATGACAGTCTCATTAAACTATTCAAAGCCTAGAACTAAGTCTAAAAGCACCCAATACACTTGACTAACCATAACTTATATCATACATAGACATAAATCAAGATTAGGCCATTCAACAGCCCAAATACAAATCTGGCAACTTTTCACAACTTAATACAAAAACACTTATTTGGCCTTTTTTACCACAAGTTTACTACAAAATCACATGTTTCCATATTCAAAACATGTTCACAATTAAATCTTAACCCATGTTAGTCATTTCACCACATATTCACATAACTCTTAGCCTATTACCACTTTTTTTCACTATAAACATTACACATTCACCATTATCGAGCTAAGAGTTCCACAATTACAATAATTCAAATATAATATATGAGTCCTATGAAAACTTAAATCATTTTACAACATTTACAAGAAATATAGTCTATTACACAAACTCTAAATTTGTATAGCTTTATCCACACTAAGTTAGTCCTGAGTCTTTCCCTTTACCCGGCTCACTACTTTGATATAGCATCCTGAATTTCTTAATCCTAAGTTTAGAGGTAAATCAAAGGGAAGTGGAAATTTAAGTGGGATTAGAGATTCAGATGATTAATTGGTATTTTGACTTATTGGTGTGTTGTATGAATAGATATGAGTGATAGGAGTCCGTTTTGGGTTGAAGCAAGTGCGCGTGGTGAGAAGAAGTCTCAGTACACCACGAGCTCCAGCTTGTGCTTTATATGCGGCGGTGCATGGAACAAAATTTACCTTTAAAAGTTGTGAATTTTAGAAACTTTTAGAAAAGAAAAATTGAGAAAAACATAAAACAAAGAGAGGAGAAGGGCTGAGAAGTTAGGTCAAGTCATGTTGGAGTGGAGGAAGGTGATTCAGATCGATAACTTGCTAGGTAAGCTATATATAACTCTTACCTTTCATTCTACATAAATTTCTCTGAAAATAAGTTATAACAAAATTGAATCGGTGGAATTTGTGGGGTTTGATTCTTGCCTAATAGTAATAAAAAGGTTGTGGGAAGTTAAATTAGAGCTTTATGACTAGTTTAGAGCTGAATGTAGAGCTTTGAACCAAGAGGCTCAATTTTAGGTCTTTAGAGAGAGAAAGTTAGGGCAAAATCTATCTTCAGTGAAATAAGATCAATTGAGGTGATGTAAAATAGTAATTAGGTAGTTATGGACTTAGAATGGATAAATGGAAAAGAGTTTATAGATGAATATAGCCCTAAATAGTAAAAATACGTTTTTAGTCAAAATGAAAAATGTGCCAAATGTGTTCAGATTGGCATATTAGACTCGTGAATAGAGAAAGGAAGCTTGAGAAAAGCTTGAGTGATAGTATTGGTTTGAGATAAGTCTATAGTTTCATGTCGGGGTGATTTGGAAGACTGGTTGGTAGAGATCATACTAGTATTTTATGATATGATGAAATATCTTGAGATAGCACAAAATCCTTCAGGATTGATAAAAAGTGGAAAATGAAATTTGATATGATGTAAACATTACTTGATGAAGTTTTAATGGTATACTATGTTTACTTTCATATTGTTGCATGTGATAGTCAATAGAAGTGAGTTATTCTTTTACTGAGATTTTTATCTCACCTCTGTGGTTACATGTTTAGAGGATCGGGAAGTGATCAGGCTAAGGTAAGAGAGTCTGAATCAACTTGAGTTGAGAAGCTGTGTACTCTGAGGTTGTGTAATGAACTGAATTAAAAGATTGTATATATAAGTGTCTATGAGTTGCCATAGGTTGCATGCATGTATTGAATTGAGTTTTTGTGAAAATGAAGCCTGATTATATGTATATGTGTTGCTTGAGACAAAAAGGGGCTTTGACATGAGCATGTTTAGGATGCAATGGTTATGTGTTAGTGAATCTTAAGCCAAAAGCCAAAATTATGATAAAATGAGTAATTTAAGGCTAAGATTGTATTTTGACTGTGATAGGTGAATCTTAAGCCAAAAGCCAAAATTATGATGAAATGAGTAATTTGGGGTCTAAAATTATATTATGAATTGGATTGCATATGTATGAGTTAAGAAGTAGCCAAGTGGGCTATGTTATACGAAGAAATGGCATGGTTTGTGAAATTAGTAAATTGTAGAAATTGGCCGTAGAAGGGTCAAATTTTAATATATGATTATGATTGTGGTTAATTATGGTCAACCAGGTATTTTAGATCCTTTTGTACTTGGTTCAAGGCTTAGTATGGTCTAATGAGAGAAAGAGATCAATTTAAGCGCTTGGGTGTGCAAAATTTTCAAAAAAGGTGACTTTTTACACCTAGGTGTTCAAATTTTGATCAGACTATTAGATTATGTCCAAGCTTATCTAATTAGTTAGTATACAAGCTAAGCTTCATATGGGCACTTGAATTACTCTAATCGGATGTCGTATGCAAAAATGGTGCACGTCGAAAGTTCATCATTTTGCTGTCAAAATAACAGCAAAAAACTGGACCGGCGTGCCGTGGTGCACGGATGCCATGCCGTAGTACACGTCACAGACAAAGAGAGCGTATAGCTCTGTGCCACATGCCGTGGCGCACGTACCGAAATTTAGTTTTATTTTGTGTGCTGAATTGCATGCATTTGAGTTAGGAATGTTGGTGGTTTAAGTCTACTATGTATTTGAAAAAGTGTATGATTTAGTTCCACTGGGTTTTCTCTAATTGAATTGAGATTTAATTGATTTTATAAAGTAAATCTTTGGCTGAAGCTTTTAAAATGAATTTGATTATTGTGATTGATGTGAGTTAATGGTAACACCATAGTCTTCTCTTATATAAAGTGGGTATATGAGAGGAGGTTACATTTGACATGTAAAAATATAACCACAAGGTGAGATAAACATCTCAGTAACAGAATAACTCACTACTACTAATTATCACATGTACTATAAGCAAGTATAACATAGTATACATTTAAATATAACATATAACATGAATTTCACTTTCAATCACCTTATCAATATCATATTTCACCACTATTCACCGCTTCTATAAGCATGATTACTACCATCCAAACCTTTAAAATACCCTAACTTGAAATGATAGGCTTGCCTTAGACTAATACACATAGTTGTTAGACCTAAGCATACCTTTAGTGGTACAATCACCCAATCAAAGGCATTTTATCTCACTTTCAAACTATAGTTTCTCCTATCACATGCAATGGGATATCATTTCCCCTAACCTCGTATCACTCTAATGCTAAGGAGCTCAGATCTCCAATACCCCACCCTACATAGGCACTAAGAAAATAGTCTCTAATACCGAACCTCAATAGGCACTAAGGAGATAAAAATTTCCAACACACACCTTGTTGGGCACTAAGAAGAATAATGCCATATAGACTTATTACTACTTCTCCCTATAAGTGAATTCCTAACCCCTATAATCATGCTCACATATAAACCATATATTCACATATAAAATCATATATGTACCTATAAATTATAAAACCATGCAATTTCATAAACTCAAATCTTTAGAAATTAATTTCATGCATTAAATATTTACTTAGTAAATATGCTTATTCTAAAACATTTTCATGAAATAATATTCATACTCACAAATAGTTATAATAGATCATCCAAGAAAGAAAGTTATTCAATTACCTTAACCCTTCTGTCACAAAAAAGTTACTCACGGATTTAAACAACCACTAATAATTCAATATAAGCTTCCTTTCTCACTTTACACATGAAATATGCCAATCTACACACAATTGAATGAATAGTCCATTAAGCAATTTGACCAAAAACACTCAATTCTTATTACCCAAAGTTATTTTTTAGCAATCCATTGACTTCAACTAAGCCCATTTATACTCATTCACCAATTTCTATCACTTTTAATGATCCTATTTCACTTCTACTCAATTTCCACCCCTTCTTACCATTGATTTTAGGGCAAATTTAAGCTTATAGCTTCAAAGCTTTATCGTTTAAGCCCAAACTAGTCACAAAGCCATAATTTAACTTCCAACAACCTTTTTACTACTAAAAGGTAAGAAACTAAGCCCTTAAATTTCTACGATTCAATTTCTCTATAACTCATGCTAAGAGAAATTATTATAAAATCAACGCTAAAGGCTGTATGAGACTTACCCAATAAGCTACAGTCAGAAGTGCCTTCTAAGCTCTAACAAATCCTTCCCTAGCTAAGCCTTCCCTTCTTTTTCATACCTTATTGTGTTTCTTTGCTTCTTTCTCTATAAAATCATGAGTTGACAATGACTTATCAAGTCATTTTCTATGCCATACACTATGGCACGTGGCACAATAAGAGAAATCCTCATCACATGAACATGCTTCATGCAAAAAATGTGATTATTTTGCTTATATATGCTGATCTAACATCCCAATAACATAAAACATCAATTTTTCATCCAAAACCCTAACCATTTACTAATTACTAATTTATCCTTAATTAGCTACTAGTTTTAGGATTAGAAAATCAAGATGTTACACTATAAAACTAGTTAGTGCTCATATAAATGATGTTCAAACTAGAGAATTTGTATTTTGTCTTAAGTCTCATGCTAAAGAGTGGTACATGAACTTTTTGCTACATGTCAAGGTTCATACTTAGTAGGAGTTGAGGAACATGTTTTTTGTTGAACATGGTTTTGATGATTACAAAATAAAGAGAAGTTTTGTGCATTTTAGGCTTTCTTAATTAAACTAAATGGCTTACTATTGAAAATGGCTAAGTAAGAGCTTATAGGAATAGAAGGTATGCCATCTTAGTATATAAGTATTTGACTTAACTATAACTCTTTGTGCTTGAAGTTGTCTTATTTAAAAATATTTCTAAGTGTTAATAACACCAATCCTGGATGCCTTAACACTGGTGTTATCTCTATTATCTTTACTTTTCTATTGATTCTTGGTGCTTATAACACCGGTCCTACACATTATAACACCAGTATTACCCTTTTGTACTTATGTATTTAAGTCTCTCTGTTTGAATCTTTGTCTTTACACTGGTACTATCTTTTCAACGTCAGTCTTATTTCTCTTTTATCCTTGGTTGAGTTATGTTAACACCTGTGTTATGTGGTTAGCACCTGTACTAAGTTTTACTCATATTAGTGCAACACTTGTGCTAGTATCTTAGCATTGGTACTGTGCTTTCTTCTATTCTTTAAAGAGACTTGTTCAATATGTTACTTCGATGTTACTTTCTTTTAACATTGGTGCTAAATAATCTTTTAAGAAATATTCTAATTCTTCTAAAAATATCAAGAATCCTCATCTTTTATGTATTGAATTACACCAGTACTACAAGGACAATACTTGTGCTAAAGCTTTCCTTCTATGTTTATTCATGTATATAACACCAATGCTACTATGAAGATTTGTGCTCTATTTTTTGTATCTCTTCTGAAAGTCATCAGAATTTATCTTTTAATCCTTCTTTTGATCTATAATCATTTGAGTTCACTCGATATCTTTACTAAATGATATCTAAACTTATTAGTCTATTTAAAGTTCTTCTAGCTGCAAATGTTTATTCTGATCATCGAGCATTCCTTCCATTATATCAAAATGTATAAGCTTCAACCACTTTTGTTAGAAGCATTTAATTTTTTTAGCCTTTACTATACAAAATAGGAAGTCTCTACCATAAAGCACTATTCCATTGGCTAGTCCACCAGAGAACTTTAGAGAAGCTCAGATATCTAAGAAAACTCAAAGCTAGAAGGAAACAGACCACAAGTAACCTCCAACAGAAACATTTATGAGTTTAACTGATCATTTATGATTCACAATTATAAATAAGGCTCATTTATGAAACACAAAAGGTAGAGGAAAAATGCAAACTACAAGAACATTTTGCATTTATTGAGTATCAAAGTTTACCTATCTTCTGTGTATCATTTAGTAATAAAGAACTTCATTGATTATATATCTACTCTTAATGAAAGTTTCAAAGTAGTAGTAGTTCATTCTTGAACTTACTCTATTTATCCCTGTTTTACATCTTCAAAATAAATGAACCTAAGCTTGAGAAGCTTAAGGGGATTTATTATTACCTTTGTAAGGGGGAGAGTTTCAAATTTATTGAAAAGTCTGTTTATGTACTGTGGTAACCAAGAGCCTAGATTAATCTTGGTAATATAATTGAAAATCTCAAGAGGTTCTTGATTACTGGATGTAGACTCAAGTGGTAGGAGTCGACCTAGGATAAATCATCTGTGTCAAACTCTATTCCTTCAACTCTCATGATTGGTGGTTTTGTTCCTTTATCTCACTTATTATTACTATATTTTATTTAATATTTTAATTAGCCTAATTTACCCCTCTCTTAGGGCATTTACATTTTTGAATAAATTCTTTCCATCACTTAAGCTAGCAATTTTGAGAAAATAAATCATTAGCATGGTTCAAAATTTTGATGAAAGACTTTATGAGTTTTGGAATAGATTTCAATATATGCTAGCTAGATGTCCACATCACAAAATCTCAAGTGAGCACTTTGTTCAATAATTTTATGATGGTCTTATGCCCAAGGATAAAATGAGCCTTGATGCCACTTATAATGGCTCCCTTAGTGATTTGTCTCCCAATAAAGCTTAGGAATTGATTGATAAAATGGCATAAAGTGGAGCATAATATGGGGTGAAAAAGCCAAAAATGGCTACAGTTACTAATGGTTTGAGTAGCTCACAATTAGATAACCTTGCATATAGGATTAGGAAGATCATTTCACCACAAGTCAATGCAAATGCTAATTTGAGGAATGTTTCTAATGTTGGTGTTCCATGTAATGCATTGGTTCCTATGTCTTGTTCTTTTTATAATTCTTCCATGCATAGTGAAACTAATTGCCTTTTACAATATGATTATGCTTATCAATTGAATACTATGTATAGGACAAACAACCAAGGAGGAGGACAATAAGGCATGTATGGAAACACAAATAATCCTACATAAAGAAATCATTCAAACTTGTCATATGCCAATCCAAGTGGAGCTTTGAATCAAGAACATGAAGGAGGAGGATATCAAAGGTATCCAAACCATGATAATGTGATGCTGCATGGACAAGCTAGTGTTTCAAATTTTTACCAAGGCAAAGGTAATGGTTCCTACTCTCAACCTCCTAGTTCTTTTAGGGAAATTGTACTTATTGAGGGACTATCTTCATCTTCTAATGCCACTTCAATGCTGTCCAAGAACTTTAAGTTGTTTCTAGATAAGGTAAAGAGTGATAGAGAGGCTCAACATGCTCAAAACAAAGTTACAAATGATGATATGGCTAGTATAAAAAATACTATTGATGCTTTCTGCAAACAAATGAGTGTTTTGACTAAACATATTTCTTCTTTTAATACTGAACAACATACTTTGCCTAGCAAGATGGTTGTTAATCTAAAGGCTCTTATAAATGCTATTAAGCTTAGAAGTAGAAAATAGTAAGTCAAAATGATAAAAATAAGCTCGTGCATGCAAGTTTCAATTCTGGAAATTTTGTTCCAGCACCTATTTCTCATGATTTTAATGCCAATTCTTGCTCTAATGGTGTTATTTCTTGTAGTTATAAAGATGAGGAAGGAGTGGAACAAGTCTATGTTGATCCTCCATCTCAAAAGGAGCAAAAAGAGCACAAAAATCAAGGAAAGCAAACCAAACATGCCACTGTACAATAAGAGCACGCCACTGTCCAGCAACTAAATGAGAAGAAAAAGGGTTAAGAAGCTATCTAAAGCTAAGATATTGTGCAGAAGTTACCTTAACCTCAAGCCCAAGCATCTACGTCACTATCTCATATACTACGAGATCAAGAGGTGATGAATTTCTTTTTCAAGATTCAAGTTAACATACCTCTTCTTGATGTGATCAAGAACATTCCTAAATATGCTAAATTTATCAAGGAGTGTTGGACAAATAAGAGAAAATTCAAACCAAATGCTAGAGTTCAATTGCCATACTCTATTAGTGCTATTGTGAAGCCCTAACATCCTATTAAGTATAAGGATCCCAGATCCTTTACAATCCCTTACCAAATTAATCCTTTAAAGTTTTCACATCCATTAATTGATTAAGGTGCAGTAATAAATGTGATGCCTTCTTCCATTTATGCTTCATTAAACATTGATTGTTTGCATGTTATTAACATGATTTGTTAGTTAGTTGATAGAAGAATTAGGAGATCTTAAGGAATTGTTGAGGATTTGATTGTTAGTGTTAAAAATCTGCTATTTTGGTTGACTTTTATGTTTTGGATATAGCTAGTAAGGGTAATAGGAAGGACATTCTTATTTTAAAAGGCCATTCATAAGGACTGCAAAGACCCTCATTGATATGGACAAGGGGACTTTAGTGCTCAAATGTGGTGATGAAGATGTTTGTTTTAATATCTTTGATGCAATGAAATTTCATTATGAAGATTATTCTTTGCTAGGTTTAAATTCTATTAAAAGTGTTATTGATGACTTAGTAGATGAGCATCCCTTATCTTTGCCTCTTTCATATGATACTTTGTCATCTAATTTTGTACCTAGTATTGATTTCTCTTGTATTGATGGAGTTTTATATGAGATTTGTAAGGAAATTGCTTCTAGATTGCTTGATAAGGATTCTCCTTTAGACATATCTCTTGTGGATGATTCAGATTTATCTTTTTTAATATCAATGCTTGTTGATCATGAGGAAGGTATGTCTCCTTGTTTTGTAGGTACCAAGGGCATGGGTAACTATTCTTCTCTTGATGTTCTTTGGATTTTGAAGCATAAGGATGGAAGCCTATTCACAATAGCATTAGAGGCCTTTGAAACTACCAAAACAAGTAAGGATATTGACCCAATGTAAGAGGAAGACGAGAAGATGCACAAGAGGGAGGATAAAGCAAATTGTTCAAATCTAAAAAAATTGTACAAGGAAGTAAAAGTCATCCAAGACAAGAAATTTGAGGGGGGAAATGTAAAGAAAATATGTACAAGGAAGTAAAAGTAGCTCAAAGTGAAAGAGGCTAGAATTCAAGGAAATGATGGTACAAAGCCTAATGGTAATATGGATGGTAATGATTTTACACTTGATGAATTTAATAATGAGTTGGCTTTAATTTGTTTCAAAGTACTTATTCTAAAACTCCAATCACTTGTTGTTCAAATGATGCTCCATGTGCTATTTGCTTAGAAATTGATTCCTTTGTTTTTGAAAAGAATAGCACTTCTTTGAACCCAAATTTGCTTAAAGAAAGGTCCTATATTGATTTTATAGGTGCATATATGGATATGGCTGAAATTAAAGATGACTTTAGAGGATTTGCACTTGAATTAAAAGAGGCCATGCCACCTAATAGAAGGAATTCAAAAGTTCAAACTAGGGACTTTCAAGATTTTCCTCAAACTCATGAAGGGCTTGTTTGTGATTCTCTCAAAGATTTTCATGTGATCCTACACTAGATAAGGAAGAGCTTTTCCAATTGAAAATAAAATTATTTTAGAGAGTCACAACTTCAAGCTACTATGAAAAGCTTCAAAGGTTGTATCTATCTTTGATTATCGGTAGATTTTACTTTTACACATAGCATACAAGTGATACACTTCTTGGTATATGTTTTCTGCCACTTTTCACATATGTGGAGCACTTTTCTTGCATGTTTTTGTGCTTAGTGTAATCCTTATTAAAGCATAAGTGTGGGAGAGGTATGACTAAGGTCATTAGTTTTGAATTTTTAGTTTTGTTTCCTTTGATTCATTTATTTTTTTTTACTTTTAGAAAATGAATTGTGCCATTATTTTTGGTGAGTTTGTTAGTCAAGATACCATTTTTTAGGATTAGGTCTGTATTTTAGAATCCAAAATGGTGCATCTAAGTTGTTTTGTCTTTAGGTATCAAAGTTTTGACTATTCTAGTGTCTCTGTCTTAAATTCAAAAATTAACTAAGAAAAAGTTTGGAGGATTTTTGACCTAGAGTTTGTTTCATTTGAAAGCTACACTTCTTGGTTTAAATTTAAAATTGATTTGTAATTTTTGGATATGAGGATTTTTTTGTACATTTTCTACAAGATATCAAGGTCTTGGGAGTCTTTATAGAAGATTTCAAAACCTTGAGGCAATTTTGAGTCCGTATATCTCTCATGCTATGTATCCAATTTATTTGGTTCTAGTTTCACATTTTTCCTTATTGTCTTGAATTTATTCTTATGTTTAGCATTTGCTTTGATTGTGTCTTTTATCTTGTTGGAAAATTCTTCAAAGGCTTATAAGGTCATCTGGCTAAAATTATATTTCTCCAGAATTGTGGACCATTTTGTGAAATATTATGGAGACAACTGTGATGGAATATTTAGCTCAATTTTTTTATCATTACCCTCTATACCTCTTTTATTTCTCATAAAAGTTTTGTGATAATTTCTCATGTGGATTTTCTATCACAAAATCCATAAATTCACTGTCTCCTGAGAGATATTTGTAAGATTTCCTGAAAGTCATGACTTTGGTCTTTTTAGTTTTAGCATTCCATTTGCCCCAAAAGTTTTACTCTTGAACTTTTCATGCATTCATTCATTCATGGATTTAGTGTCTTAGGACATAATTGAGCATATATTAATGACAATACATGGTCTAAGTGTAGGGAAGAGAGCAAAAAAATTAGTTTTCTTTTTCCTTTGTTTTGAAACTTTTTGCAATTTATAAAAATTTTGTTTTGATTTGTCTTGGGGAATTGAAATATTTTTTTGGGATTTGAAATATGATCTTTTGAGATGATGTTGTCCTAATTTTTTAACTTTACGAAGCAAGTTTTCTATTAGAGTGAGTGCATTTCATTAGAAAAGCAAAATTAGCAAACATGGAAGGAGCTTTCAACCAATGAGAGATATGTCTTTAGTTATTATACCCTCTAAAACTTGTCTTTCCTCTTAATCAAGGCTACATCATTGCATTTGTTGTAAAGAAGATGATTTTGGCATTCATATAAAAAGCACAAGGCCTTTTAGCTAACCTTGTTGTGATTGACTATTCCTTGCTAAATGTTTGAGCATTTCTTTTGTTTTCATTCATTTTCAAACACTATCCCTTTGTTTCACCATGGATTGCATGTACTCTTTTATAGTGTTATTTAATTTCTTTAATTTTCCTTGGGTTAACATAATAGATAAACTCATTCCTACATCATTTTCCTACATCCATTCCATTTTCTTATAAGAACAAGTCTTATTTCATGTGACTCTTATCCTTTAAACCCAAGACATTTCATAGATTTTGTATGAGAGAAAAGAAAATAATATGAAAAAGAATGGAAAGAAAAAAATATATGAAGAAAAAAAAAAAGAGATAGAAAAGAAGAAGAAAGAGCACAAGAAAGAAAAGGAAAGAAAACTTGCCAAAAGAGAACAAAAGTGAGGACCAAAATGAAAAGAAAAGAAAAATGAGAGGATAAAAGAAAAGAAATGTAAAAGCAAAGTTCAAGCCAAAATATGAGGGTTTGTTGAGTTACAAGTTATTTTACTTTTTTGTTCCTTGTTCTTTTATATCCATCTCATTACCATTATTCATTTAAGTTTATATCCACTTAGATAAGGTTTGGAAAGTTTTGAACATTGTTACATGTTCACATTGTGGCTAAGACATTATTTCTTGAACCAAAACCCTACCCTTTAACATGCAAATTCACGTATATCCTTTGATAGCCATATTATATCCATAATAAAGACCAATTAATTCTTGAGAACATTTGCAAATTAGTAGCAGAGAGGTAGAGGAATTGCAAGCCTATGGTAGGATGCTTTGCTAATGTACATGAAGTGAAAAGATATACCCTTCGAATACTTAGGTGGATTAAGAGCAAACACTATACCCTTATAAGGCTTTATCTATGATTTTGCATCTCTTTAATGGTTTACTTATGAGGAATAAAGTTCCTTAATTGGGACAACAACATGTCCTTTGTTTGTACAAAGAACTTCCTCGACTTTTAAATTGATTTCCCTTAGCATTTCTTTTGTGTTGCTTTCTTTCTCTTTTTGGTTTTTTGGGAATTGTAAGGTGTGAGGTATTCTTTTGATTTGATTTTGCCCAAAGTGTAAAAGATTAGTAGGGGGAATTTTGATAAATCATATTTGTTACACACACTTTTCTTAGGCATTTAAAACCACATTTTATAATAAGAAACCCTAGAATGTACATTTTTTGGTGTTAAATTAGGGCTTTGGGCTATAGAGAAAAATTATGCATATTAGGGGCATTTTGGTCATTTTACACTTTTTTGGGAATTGAAGTGCAAATCTGAATTTTATGTGTGCATTGGTATTAGGTTCATTTGAGTCAAAATATTTGGTCTTGAAAGTAGTATTTTGACCTAGAGTTAAAAAGTCAACATTTTAGATTGATATGTCTATATGGCAAGTTGGACCTAATTTGAATGCATGCATGGCTCCTCATGTGTCTTTGTAAGGTTTGAGTAGATTTTAAAAATACATCAAAAATATATTAGGGTTTGAATATTTTCATATTTTATCACATGTGTAAAATAACATAGTCAAATTTCATGTTGTTGTCTTAGGTGAAACCTGGCATGAATGAGACTTGTGGTTTAAGACTTGTAAGCACATGAAGAGCTTCAAGGGATAAAATCTGGATCTGAAATGGACCTAAATGGTGTGATTATCAAGGAAAATTAAGGAGCACATAAGTTTACCATGTACTAGCACAAAGGGATCAAGTTGACTTGTCAAAATTCAAGATAGTTGCAATGTGATTAAGAAGCATTAAAGACAAATTCAGATCTAATTTGAAGCTTCATTAGGCATGATTTCCTAGGTGATTAAGGGGAACATAAGAGCTTGACATGTCCATGCACATATGAGATTAGAAGAGCAATATTGAAATTATCACCCAAGTTGACTTGTAACCTAAACTACCTTTAACCTCACTCTGCCTAATCATTTGTGTTCAGTTTAGAAGCAACTTATTTGGTAAGTCACCATCATAGAATTTCAGCCAAACAGTTTTTAGGGTTCATTGGATTATTTTTTAAGATCGTCACTCAATTTACTAGGTTTTTCAAGTTTAAGTTTATCAATTCTCTCACTTCTCTCTCTATACTTTTACTCTCTCGCCTCCATATCTCTCAATCTAACCATCAAAATTCCATAAAAATCACATCATTCCTTCCTCTCATCTTCTTCTCCATAACCTAAAGCTTTCTTAAGGATCAAAGATTGCTTCCCTTAAGTGATTTCATGATGAAGTAGACTATAATCTTAGAGCTTCATCTTGTTGATCATTTAAAGATACAAGACTAAGTTCTTGAAGAAGCTACTATACAGAGAAGAAAACCTTGAGTTTGTAACATTATGAATTTCTTAATCCCATGATTAGTTTTTAGCTGAGGGCAAAGTAGTAATTAGCATGGGATTAGAGATTCGGATGATTAATTAATGATTTGACTCATTGGTATATTATATGAACAGATTCAGGTGAGAGGAATGTGTTTTAGGTTGAAGCAAGTGTGCGTGGTGAGAATAAATCTCACTGCGCCATGCATTGCAACTTGTGTTGCATGTACCACATTACATGGGCCAAAAAATCACTTCTTAAGTTGTGAAATCTGGTGATTTTCAAAAGTGAAAATTTAGAAATATACAGTGTATGGGTCAAAAATCACTCCTTAAGTTATGGAATCTAGTAATTTTCAAAAGTGAAAATTTGGAAACACATGAGAGAAGGAGAGGAAAAGGGTTGAAAAGCTAAAGTAAGCTATTTCAGGTTATTGAAAGGTTCTTTTGATCGTTAACTTGTTAGGTAAGCTACGTATAACTCTTACCTTCCATTCTGCACAAATTTCTCTGAAAATGAGCTAAAGAAAAATTGAATTGGTGAAATTTGAGGAGTTTGATTCTTGCCCAATAATAATAAAAAGATTATCGAAACTTAAATTAGAGCTTTACGATCGGTTTAAAGCTAAATGGTAGAGCTTTGAATCGGTAAGCTCAATTTAGCCTTTAGAGAGAGAAAATTTAAGGCAAAAATCATATTTGAGTAAAATAAGACTGGTTGAGGTGTTTTAAAGTAGTAATTGGATAGTAATGGACTTAGAATGGATAATGAAAAAGAGTTTTCGAATGAATATAGCCCTAAATAGTAAATATGAGTTTTTGGTCAAAATGGACTAAATGATTAAAATGTGCCAAATGTATCTAGATTAGCATATTGGACATGTGAGTAGAGAAAGAAAGCTTGAGATAAATTGTTGTGGTAGTTGGAATCTATAGGTAACCTTTTTAGTGATAAAAGGGTTGAGGTAACTAAATAACTTCCTTTGTTTGATTGTGTATTGTAACTGTATGTTAGTATGCTATGTAGTGCATAAACTTGTTTTAGATTAAGCATGATTTATAACATTGTGTGAATGTTACATGAAATAAATTTTGATTGAAATAAGAATTGAAATAGGTGTTTTCAAATGGTATGCTAATATATATGATATGTGTGAGATAATGAGTAAAATGGTAAATAAGAACCTTAAATGGTTTGGAAATCATGATCATAAGGGTGGGAGTTCATCCAAGTAGAGGGATGATAAAGACCATATGGCAAGGTTTCCTTAGTACTTGATAAGATGTAGTGTTGGAAACAATTCTCCTTAGTGCCTTATAAGGTACAGTGTTGGAGAAGATCTCCTTAGTATCTATTGAGGTGCAGTGTTGGAGATGAGACTACTTAATGTGTATGTGATATGATGCTGGAGTCAACAACACCCCATTATGTGCACCAGGTGTCTAAATTTTGATTGGACTATTAGAACATGTCCAAACATATCTCATTAGGTAGCTTATGAACTAAGATTCATGTGAGCTCTTGAATTACTCCAATCGGACATTGTATGTGAAAACGACACACGTTGAAAATTCATCATTTTTGCTGTCAAAATGAGAGCAAAAATTTGAACAGGCACATTGCAGTGCATGGTGACACATTCTGCAAAGCATAACATAGAACAAGCTAAGCGTGTGGCTTTGTGCCACATGCTGAGGCGCACATACTGCATACCGCGGTGCAGGAACCAAACCCCAACTTGATTTTTGTAATGTAAATCATGAAATTAAGGGAATGCATATGGGCTGTACTATGCATTAGATAAATATAATGATTTTCTTCTCGTTATGTATTCTTTGATGTGGTATAATTAGAATGGTTTTGTAAAATGACTCTTGGGCCTAAGCTTTTCAAATAAACCTTTAGATTTGTGATTGATATGTTTATGTGGTAACTCTATAATCTCCTACTATATTGAGTAAATATAGGAGGAGATTATAGAGTTACCACATAAACATATCAATCACAAATCTAGAGGTTTATTTGAAAAGCTTAGGGGAGATTATAGAGTTTGTATTAACTTTCAAGGTAGATTTAAATTTCTCTTTCTACTTTTCTATCTCTAAAACTATAAATTTGTATGACTCTTGATCTTGTAATCTCAAGTGATGATACATGTAATGCCCTTACTAACATTACAATAAAACCCCCTAACTCATTATAAAATTGTTCATTTTGAAAACTTAGGATCCCAAGGTAATCATTTTGAAAATATTTTCATAAAATACTTCGAGCTATAAAATATTATAAAGTGGAAGCATTATGCCTCAACACATCAAAGCCAATAAGAAAACAAATTCAAATCAACCAACTCAAACACATAAGGCAAATGTGCTATGGCATGTGGCATAGAGACCCCAGCTATATACTCTATGCCATGCATTATGACATGTTGTCTTTCGTTGACACATGCGTCGTGATGCACATATGAGAATTTGCTGTCAAATTTTAGATTCTGATATGAACTTTGAAAGTGCATTATTTTCGCATCTAATGTCCAATTGGGGTGATTTAGCGCCCACATAAAGCTTATTTCAAAATTTAACCAATGACACTAGTTTCATTTCAATCCGATATCCCATTTAAATGTTAGATAATTAAGTATATTTTAACTGTTTTAAATCAAATTTGCCACTTGAACATTTCCAATTGAAACCATATGTCATTAGCCACTTTTAGAGCTTGACCACGTCCAAATGGATAATGTACACCTAATTGACCAATTCTCAAAAGCAATATATCATGTATACAGAGATTTGGCCTGTAAGCTACCTATAATATACTACTTGGGCAAATTTTCACTTTCATTACCACACTAGGCCAAAGTCCACATTATAATGTGTTTACATTTCCATACATCTGTAAGCCTATCCACTAGCCCATACTACCATTTTCACCATGTACACACATATACACAAAGGCTAGGGAACTAAAAACCACTAAACACATAATAGTCATAATACTATGCACATGCACCGAATCCTGTGGCAACTTATATACATATTTATGGCTACTTATATACAAATTCATTACACCAAATCTTACAAGGCTTTATAGAAAAATCACAGTTTTCAGCCCGAATCTTTCCCTTTAGCATCACTACTTCTAGAACCTGAAAAATGTAATAACCACGAGTGAGATCAAAATTTCAATAACTAATATAGTTCATTTAATGTCTATTAGCATAATAAATATTTCAAGTAATAAAAACTAAGTATTTATCATAACATAGCTTAACCCATAACTTTTTCTCTCATATAATCATCTTCACACATTTTCACTAGCAGTATAATCATCTATCCAGCAATCCTCCAAAGCTCCTCGCACCGAAACCATAGGATCTATTAGATCAATCCCTAAGTGACTTAAGCATACTTTTAATGGTAGAAATACTCAGCAAAGATAATCCATCCAACATGCAGACATGGTTTTTCTCATTTCACACATTAGTGATAGAGGCATCATTGACTTCTAACCACACTCTAATAAGCACTAGGGAGTTGCCCAGACTGCTTGGATATCCCATAGTGAACAATCCGAATACAATGTTATACCAGATTACCTATAGTACCAGCCCAAAAATGCTGCACTGAATGTCCCCGTAAGCCAGCCTAACCATATGGATTTATTCACTCATATCTCCACCACACATATATCCATACATATCTTGGGTGAACTCCTACCTCCTATGATCATGCTTTTCCACACATTTCATCACTTTTCCATAATTTAAGCTATATACATACATACATACAT
>NW_026555335.1:19932098-19957992 GCF_029017545.1 Prosopis cineraria
TAAAGTAAGCTATTTCAGGTTATTGGAAGGTTCTTTTGATCGTTAATTTGTTAGGTAAGCTACGTATAACTCTTACCTTCCATTCTACACAGATTTCTCTGAAAATGAGCTAAAGAAAAATTGAATCGGTGAAAATTGAGGAGTTTGATTCTTGCCCAATAATAATAAAAAGATTATCAAAACTTAAATTAGAGCTTTACGACCGGTTTAAAGCTAAATGGTAGAGCTTTGAATCGGTAAGCTCAATTTAGCCTTTAGAGAGAGAAAATTTAAGGCAAAAATCATATTTGAGTAAAATAAGACTGGTTGAGGTGTTTTAAAGTAGTAATTGGATAGTAATGGACTTAGAATGGATAAATGAAAAAGAGTTTCCGAATGAATATAGCCCTAAATAGTAAATATGAGTTTTTGGTCAAAATGGACTAAATGACTAAAATGTGCTAAATGTGTCTAGATTAGCATATTGGACATGTGAGTAGAGAAAGAAAGCTTGAGATAAATTGTTGTGGTAGTGGAATCTATAGGTAACTTTTTTAGTGATAAAAGGGTAGAGGTAACTAAATAACTTCCTTTGTTTGATTGTGTATTGTAACTGTATGTTAGTATGCTATGTAGTGCATAAACTTGTTTTGGATTAAGTGATGTGATTTATAACATTGTGTGAATGTTACATGAAATAAATTTTGATTGAAATAAGCATTGAAATAGGTTGTTTCAAATGGTATGCTAATATATATGATTGTGAGATAATGAGTAAAATGGTAAATGAGAACCTTAAATAGTTGGAAATCATGATCATAGGGTGGGAGTTCACCCAAGTAGTAACGGGATGATAAAGACCATATGGCAAGGTTTCCTTAGTACTTGATAAGATGTAGTGTTGGAAACAATTCTCCTTAGTGCCTTATAAGGGTACAGTGTTGGAGACGATCTCCTTAGTATCTATTGAGGTGCAGTGTCGGAGATGAGACTCCTTAATGTATATGTGATATGATACTGGAGTCAACAACACCCCATTGTGTGCATTAGCGGAAACCATAGTCTTTATAGGTTAGAACATCTTTAGCTAGATGATTCTACCATTGTCGGTGAGCTCAAGGCCAATAAGAGTGTACATTGTTTAAGGCAAGTCTTTAGTTCGTGTCGGGGTGATTTGGAGGTTTGGTCAATAGTGATCATGCTATGAAATATTATGGAATGATATGTGAAAGTGATGAGAAGTAAGGAATGGATATGTTATATAAAATATGAAAGGAATTGAGATATGTGATATAAATGCTATTTTCAATAAGATTTAAATGATATACTATGCCTTACTTCCATATTGTTATATGTGATAGTCAAAGGAGGTAAGTTATTCTGTTACTAAGATTTTAATCTCACCCCTATAGTTACATGTTTACAAGACTGAGAAGTGATCAGGGCAAGGGAAGAGAGTTAGATCGGTTAAAGAGTTGAGAAGCTGTGTATGCTCTAAGATTTGTGTAATGAACTAAGAATTGTGCGTATATTTGTATATGAGTTGTCATTAGGTTGTATGCATGTCTTGAGTAGTAGATTTGTGAATTATAGCTCGATTGTAGATATTTGTGATAAAATGAATCAAGGGGGGTGTGATTTGGTTTATGTTACTATAAATTTATTGATTGTTAGTGAATCTTATGCTTGATTGAGATATCATGATGAAATGAGTAATTTAGAGCTAAGATTGAGTAATATATGTTTGTAATATGAATATGGTTAGTGAAGGTCCATGTGGGCCAAGATATACCAATAAATGGCAAGTTGTGCATGTTTGTGAAAATGCAAAGGGGTCAAATTAAATATATATGTATGATTGTGATATATTATGATCAATTAGGTGTATTAGGTCCTTTTAGACTTGATTTAAGGCTTTGTGCGGTCTAATAAGAGAAAATGATTATTTGAACAATTGGGTATGAAAATGTTTCATAAAAGTGACTTTTTACACTCAGGTGTCTAAATTTTGATTGGACTATTAGAACATGTCCAAACATATCTCATTAGGTAGCTTATGAACTAAGATTCATGTGAGCTCTTGAATTACTCCAATCGAATATTGTATGTGAAAACGACGCACGTTGAAAATTCATCATTTTTGCTGTCAAAATGAGAGCAAAAATTTGAACAGGCACATTGCAGCGCATGGTGACACATTCCGCAAAGCATAACATAGAACAAGCTAAGCGTGTGGCTTTGTGCCACATGTTGAGGCGCACATACTGCATACCGCGGTGCACGGACCAAACCCCAACTTGATTTTTGTAATGTAAATCATGAAATTAAGGGAATGCATATGGGCTGTACTATGCATTAGATAAATATATGATTTTCTTTCGTTATGTATTCTTTGATGTGGTATAATTAGAATGGTTTTGTAAAATGACTCTTGGGCCTAAGCTTTTCAAATAAACCTCTAGATTTGTGATTGATATGTTTATGTGGTAACTCTATAATCTTCTCCTATATTGAGTAAATATAGGAGAAGATTATAGAGTTACCACATAAACATATCAATCACAAATCTAGAGGTTTATTTGAAAAGCTTAGGGGAGATTATAGAGTTTGTATTACTTTCAAGGTAGATATAAATTTCTCTTTCTACTTTTCTATCTCTAGAACTATAAATTTGTATGACTCTTTGATCTTGTAATCTCAAGTGATGATACATGTAATGCCCTTACTAACATTATAATAAAACCCCCTAACTCATTATAAAATTGTTCATTTTGAAAACTTAGGATCCCAAGGTAATCATTTTGAAAATATTTTCATAAAATACTTCGAGCTATAAAATATTACACAGTGGAAGCATTATGCCTCAACACATCAAAGCCAATAAGAAAACAAATTCAAATCAACCAACTCAAACACATAAGGGCAAATGTGTCATGGCATGTGGCATAGAGACCCCACTATATGCTCTATGCCATGCATCATGACATGTCTTTCGTTGACACATGCGTCGTGATGCACATATGAGAATTTGCTGTCAAATTTTAGATTCTGATATGAACTTTGAAAGTGCATTATTTTCGCATCTAATGTCCAATTGGGGTGATTTAGCGCCCACATAAAGCTTATTTCAAAATTTAACCAATGACACTAGTTTCATTTCAATCCGATATCCCATTTAAATGTTAGATAATTAAGTATATTTTAACTGTTTTAAATCAAATTTGCCACTTGAACATTTTCAATTGAAACCATATGTCATTAGCCACTTTTAGAGCCTTGACCACGTCCAAATGGATAATGTACACCTAATTGACCAATTCTAAAAGCAATATATCATGTATACAAAGATTTGGCCTATAAGCTACCTATAATATACTACTTGGGCAAATTTTCACTTTCATTACCACACTAGGCCAAAGTCCACATTACAATGTGTTACATTTCCATACATCTGTAAGCCTATCCACTAGCCCATACTACCATTTTCACCATGTACACACATATACACAAGGGCTAGGGAACTAAAACCACTAAACACATAATAGTCATAACATTATGCACATGCACCGAATCCTGTGGCAACTTATATACATATTTATGGCTACTTATATACAAATTCATTACACCAAATCTTACAAGGCTTTATAGAAAAAATCACAGTTTTCGGCCCGAATCTTTCCCTTTAGCATCACTACTTCTAGAACCTGAAAAATGTAAATAACCACAAGTGAGATCAAAATTTCAATAACTAATATAGTTCATTTAATATCTATTAGCATAAATAAATATTTCAAAGTAATAAAAACCAAAGTATTTATCATAACATAGCTTAACCCATAACTTTTTCTCATATAAATCATCTTCACACATTTTCACATAGCAGTATAATCATCTATCCAGCAATCCTCCAAAGCTCCTCGACACGAAACCATAGGCTCTATTAGATCAATCCCTAATTGACTTAAGCATACTTTTAATGGTAGAAACACTCAGCCAAAGATAATCCATCCAACATGCAGACTATGGTTTTTTCATTTCACACATTAGTGATAGAGGCATTATTGACTCCTAACCACACTCTAATAGGCACTAGGGAATTGCCAGACTGCTTGGATATCCCATGGTGACAATCTGAATACAATGTTGTACTAGATTACCTATAGTACCAGCCCATAAAATGCTGCACTGAATGTCCCGTAATGCCAGCCTAACCATATGGATTTATTCACTCATATCTCCACACACACACATATCCATACATATCTTGGGTGAACTCCTACCTCCTATGATCATGCTTTTCACACACATTTCATCACTTTTCCATAATTTAAGCTATATACATACATACATACATACATACATACATACATACATACATATATCAAACAAAGCCATAAATCATCAACTTTTATTTCATAAATTTGATTTTATGCTAAAAACCTTTTATAATGCTAAATCATGTATAAAACTCATAAAACAATAATTTCACAATTTCATATTTATTTTTACACAGTTATAATAGCTAATCAACATAACAAACTATATAGTTACCTTAAGGGTTACCCATGTTTCACAACCCTATTTAAGTTTCTTTTGCTATTCAACTTGTCATACGCAAGAATCTACACCAAATTGGCAAGCCATGGATAATTTTCTTATTAATTAAAAGTGTCAATTATAGCAATTTAACACCTACTCACTACCACTTCCTCTATTCATACTCGTTCACGTATATTATGACTAATTACCACTCAATACAAGTACTAACTTTTACCTAGATTTCTCTCATTACTCTCTCTTCAAACTAGGTCAAATCAAGCCTATAGCTTCAAAGCTTTATCTTTTTGACTTAAACTAGTAACAAAATACTAGTTTAGTCCTAGATGACCTTTCTATTACTATAAGGTAGAAGTTAACTCCTCAAAACTTTTGAATTCAGTTCCTCAATAGTTAAAACTAAGAGAAAATAGGGTAGAATTGGAGGTTAAGGAAGTACGGGACTTACCCAATAAATAAAGGGTTCAAAATGTCATCCTTTCACCCCAAAATCACTTGCCCTAGCAAAGAACCCTCTCTTCTCCACTCTAGGACCCTCTTTCTCTAATTTCCTCTCTATTTTCATGAGCCACACATGTCCCATTTTATCTAATTTTTGTGCCATGCACCACGGTGCATGCAACCTTAGTTGCGGCACGTGGCACAGTGAGGAAACTCCTCACTGTACTCACCCGCTCTAGTCCGCAAGGCCATTCTCCCCCTCATATCTATCCACACATTATCCCAATGAGTTAAAATAACATTTCACTATCCATAATCCTAATCTCACATTAAATCACTAATTCATTCCTTAATTAGTCATTAATGCAAGATTAGAAATTTAGGATGTTATAATACATGTTATTGAGAGATGATTGTTGCAACTAGAGTTTTGTTTTTCCAAGAACATGATTTTAGCCTCTTTTAGCTTGTCCATAATCTTGCTGAAGCTTGGTGAGTTTACATGTTTTCTTACATTTCATAATCTTGCCAACTTGAATGCATGTGAATATTTTCGTGTATCATAATCTTGAGCACATGACCCCTTACACAGAGTAAGGTTGCAACCCCCTACCTAGTCTAGGATACACTCATAGATGCAAATGCACATACTTCTTCACATATATCAAAAGCATTACTCACACACACGCATGCATAATTCTTTCACAATACTGTTACTCTATCAGTTTATAAAATACATTACATACAATTTATAAAATACTTGTAAATAACTTTACAAACCAATAGATAAAACGGTTACTCCAGTTACCTTTTGCCCTTTTTACTAGGGTTACTATTCACACATTTAACTCCCAAGAGTGCAAATTCCCACGAGCAATGTAACTTTTTAAATGCTCAATCTATATAAAGAACACTCCTTAATGAATTCCTAACATTCCATATAGGGTACTAATTTGGCTTAGCCAAATTTCTTCACATATGAAATGTTTCCATCAAAACCTTTCAAATTCACAAAACCTATTCTTTATTGTCATTTACTCCTTAGGTCATCCAAATGACAAAAATATCCTCTTAACTCATTTAACTAGCAATCTCATCCCTTTTAACCTACCTATTTAGATTAAATTAAGCCTATAACTCTAAGGCTCAACCATTAAAACTCACATTAGTTACAAAACCTTAATTTCATATCCAAGAGTTCTTTTAAAAGCTTTCCCTCATATTTGAACCCCTTAAAACTCCCTAATTCAATTTTTCTATCAACCAAACTTATAGAAATTAGGGCAGAAACATAGTGCCGGTAATATGAAGCTTACCTAACAAGTTGTTGGATAGGGATGTGCAACGAAAGATTAAAATTAAAAATTTCTATCCCGATGTGGACTAAACGAACTCATTTAAGTTAAGGTGACTAAAAGAGTTACCTTTTAAGTTTTGAATTCCACATGCATTCTATACAAGAATATGGATCTTAGGAGCCGATAATTAGATCTACTCCCTCTAGCAGTATCCACACGAATAGCTATTAACTCAAATAGTGTACTAGTGCTCCCAACATCCGTTTATCTTTGAACGTCGTTTTTCATTTTCTCTAGGGTGTTTTGTGGCTCTCAAGTCATTTGGCCATAAAAAATGTTTCTGACTCTTACATGGGAAGCACACCCCCTCTTATCTATCATTTATATAGATTATGATTTTTTGTCTTCCTTTGATGAGCCAATGAAATTTAATTAAATTTATATCATAAATTTAATTTATGATATCATATCTAATTCAAATTTATCTTATAAATTCAAATTATAAAACTGACATGATATTCTCTCACATCATATTTGTTATTAAATTTATTCTATCACATAAAATTATATTTAAAACTAACACAATATAATATAATATAATATAATATAATATATACATATTATATTATAAATATGTATCACAAAAATACACATATATGTATATATATTTTTTTAAATATATATATTATTTTAAATTTTATATATCATATGCACATATATATATCACATAGATATAAACACATACATAAATATTCATATATATTTTTGAATATACATATATATATAATTATATTTTGAATTTTATATTTCATATAAATAAATATTTAAATATATATATATATATATATAATTCATTCATCCTATATTATATTCATTAAAATTAGACATATTCTAAATTCAATGAACTTGAATATTATAGCTCAAGTTGGGTTGTTCTTGTGTGTGACCCTGTAGACCTATATGAAGTAGCTGTAAGCTAATTATATATCACATATATATAGACACATACACAAATGTACATATATATTTCAAAAATATATATAATTATATTTTTAATGTTATATTTCATATAAATAAATATTTATCAAATTAATGTTCAAATATATATATAATTCGTTCATCCTAAATTATATTCATTAAATATAGACATGTTCTAAATTCAATGAACTTGAATATTATAGCTCGAATTGGGTTGTTCTTGTGTATGACCCTGTAGGTCCATATGAAGTGGTTGTGGGCTAATTACACTATTAGCCCATAAGTCACAAGTGGCCTCTAGCAAGACATTGCACCTACCCAGTTTATATGGAGATTGATGATCTAACACAACCTATCACATCCCTTTTATCACATGATATTTCAATCAAGTGTGAGACATGGAATTGTCATTATTCTTTATCTGATCATTACTTTCTCAATCTCAGAATGGACTGATTATAGCAATGGAAAGACCCTTTCTATTATAGTATGGTCATACATTTTTCTCAACCTTACTCATCGAGGGGCCTAGTAATATTTCTCAATTAATATAAGGGACAAATTCTATCTTGACTATCATATTCCTCTGTATGAATATCACTAAACTGAATCATAGCCTTTATGATCACCTGGTCAAAGGTAACTTTTAATTAGATCAAAGTTCAGTGGTCATCATGTAGGAATCCATGTTAATCTCAAGTCAAAAGGCTTAGTGATATAGTTATATATGGGATAAGTTTATGACTTGTACCATATAGCTTTCTCATAATGGGTTAGTCCAGTATCTCATACTCTTTCAAGTGCCTACAACTTTGATTTATATCTCTATAATTAATCAACGTCATACTAGTCTTGTCCTATCTATGATCCCTCACAGATGACTGACTAGGGATATTTAGGATAATTACTGTAGTTTTTTCAAGGATACAGTTATCATAGTGAACATACAAGTAATATGATTATGAAAGAGAAATTCATTAAATAACAATGTTTATTGTACAATGATTGGCCCAGGACACAATTTCCAACATAAGTCACTGGTCAGAGCAAACTCTTAAGCTCCTGTAAATTGATGCCCTAGCATAGGTGGTCTTTCTCCCTCTCTCCCATACATTGTTCTCACCTTTCCTTTTAATTTCATGAACTGACCACATTAGCTTTAAGCAAATCCTCTATCAAAAATCATAATTAACTCACTAATTACTAATTACTAATTACTAATTACTAATTTACCCTTAATTGCAACTAGTTTCTTAGATTAAAGTTTAATATGTTACAATTCTCCCCTTCTTTAAAGGAATTTTGTTCCTAAAATTCAAACATAGCTATAACTCACCTCATGAAAACAAATGGGGATACTGATTCATCATACTTTCCTCTGTCTCTCACATCACATCACCAAGAGCCCTTCCTTGGCAAAACACTTTTAGAAGTGGCATTGAGAGGTCAATATGAGTAACTAATGTGATGTATGTAATTAGAAGTGTTAATTAGATGTATGTGATTCTTTAGACTTAGTTCTAGGCCCAAAATGGTTAAATGGGACAATAAATGAGAATTGAACACTTAGGGTATGAGTTTTGAAAGAAAAAGTAGCTTTTTCTACCCAGGTGTCTAATTTTATATCAAACCTTTAGATCAAGTCCAAACTTATCTCATTAGCTAGAATACATTGTAAGCTTGGTGTGTGTACTTGAATCACTCCAATCAGATGTCAAATATGAAATTGGCGCATGGTGGAAGTTTGCCTTTTG
The DNA here is from genome assembly GCF_029017545.1 of Prosopis cineraria. Lineage (NCBI taxonomy): Eukaryota > Viridiplantae > Streptophyta > Magnoliopsida > Fabales > Fabaceae > Prosopis > Prosopis cineraria. The sequence goes on from NW_026555335.1 coordinate 19,941,106, forward strand.
AACTGCCATATGACAGCAAAATTTGCTATCATATGTGCCGCAATGTAGTATGTGTTACACTATGATGCATGGCATAGAGAATAACAGAGCACGTTGCTCTGTACCACATGCTGTGGTGCAAAGTGTTGTAAGCTGTAGTGCATAGCCCTTTTTCAGGGTAAAGGTGTTGTGTTTTCATTGAGTCTTTGAATTGTATTTATGCTTTTGTTAGCCCTCTTATTTGAACTTATATTTGACAAAATAGGGATCCTGCATTTTGAAAACAAATAAAGGGCTTTTACTCTAAAATTGTATTGTGATTGTATTATTATATGTGTAAATGTAATGGTAACGTCTGAATTAAAGTAGGGACGTTATCGGGTTCTTGTCATTATAAGACTTTGAAAAGGGTGCTTGCCATATTAGGCTGTGAAAAGGATGCCTGCCATTATTGGGCTTTAAGAGTTCCTGTTGTCAGATGGCTTTAACAGGGTGTGTTTGTCATGTGATGAAATGTGATGTATGAATTAAGTTATGAAATGCTAAAATGGTTATGATGATGGTGAAGGCGATAAGGACGATGGCGACAATGAATAATAAGATGGTGATAATGGTGGTGGTGGTGGAGGCGATGGTGAAGAAAAGGGAGGAAGAGAAGAGAGAGAGAAAATGAAACAAACTTGGTGCACAATATTATCCCTGCCTTAGCAGAACACCTAACTAGAACTCAATTGTTTGCATAATCTTGCAATAGCCATATATGTTGTTACCGATCAATATAGGTATTACTGCACATGATCTTCTATATGTGTTAAATTTGATTGGCCTTTTTGAATTCAATAGCCATTTTTAAGCATAGGTGTTAATAATAGCCCTGAAATTACACCGGTTAAATACAAGTAGAGAATATCACACATAGTACCCTGAGTGTTTGTTGAGCTAAAAAGTTACTCTTTTATTTAAAATATGCTCTTATACAAAGTTTGAATGTAGAGTTTATTATGCCACTCAAAGACAGGGGCAAGAAATAATTGACAAAGACAAAGATTCGTCTAAAAGAAATGACCTAATAGATTATAATGCTAACACAAGCCAACACATGGAGAAAAAGTAGGACAACAATAAGGGAAAATTTGTAAAGGTTGTATAATGATGAAATGTCTGCAACATTGATAAGAAGTCCTTTACTCGTGGTTCTTATTGTCCCTTTAAGTGCTTTGTTATATTGCTAAAAATATGCACTTTTTGAGTGATGATTGAGTTATTCCAAAAGAAAACTTGCTTGGATGGTCATAATAAGGAGCCAAATCCATTGCCTTGATAATCATTAGGATCTTGATCATGTTTAGGTCGCTTACTTAGGCTTTTAACTTAGCAACCTCTCTTCTAAAAGCTTGGGTCGAGCCCATAAGCCTCCCTTTTTTTAGATTTTTATAAAACCAAAAATTTCAATTTAATTTTCATATTTTTTAAATACAAATTATAATGTTCAAAAATTAAAATTAAATAACAAAAATTTTAATTTTAAAATGTAAGCATATATTTTAAAATTTAAATTAAATTTAAAAATTTAAAATTTTTTTAAAGGTAAAATGCAAAAAAGCCTTGAAGTGCCTTCTAAGCCCAAACTTGTTTTTTCAAGGCTTATTAGAGTTGGATTTTAAAGCTCAATTTTCTTAAAAATTGTCATTTTTTAAAGCTCAAACTCTTATAAAAATAAATTTAAATGACATCACATTAATTAATCTTAGTTTCTTTGACAACTTTACTTAGTGGATAACTACGAAATTAGAAAATCCAACGGCTTCCTGCCAACAAGCAAACTCCACCGAAGATTGGAGAAATAGAAACCCATCCAGATTTTTTTACTTTTTCAGAAAAAAAAAAAATTGTTGACTTTTTTCACCGAACATTTGAAATGAGATACAATGATCACTATTCATAGCTTAATAGTATAGTATAGCTTTTTTGTCATCTAAAATTTCTCACCCAATAGTGTGGCTTTTTGAAATTTTTTTAATATATGTTGATTGATACTTTTACCTGTTACTCGTTTTATATCTGATAAAAGAATTATTCTTTTTTGTTTCTTATGTTTATAAATAAATTATGGCTACAGAAGTCTTGCTTCAATATAATTTTAAATTATGCATGAGAGTATTTCAACAGTAGTCAAAGTTGCTACATAAATGCCCTCAGCTAGACTTAGAAAATACCGTAGGTTAAAAAATTTTCTCTTCCATCATCCATTGTTGGTAGAAGGAAATGAGTCGGCAACAAAGAAGAAGCTAGCAAGTATGAGTGCCTCCTTAGCGAATCATGAACAAGATGCTGATAATTCTTTCAATGCTATGATGCTACCAGCTCATCAAGTTTACCATGCGGTGTTAAATGCTGCTATTGTGCTGAACCTGTTTGAGATCATTGGCAAGGGAGGCTCTAAGTTCATGTCATCCTCTGAAATTGTTTCCAAGCTTCCAAATCCACACGCAGGAATGGTTCATCGGCTCGATCGGATGCTAGTTTTGCTTGCTTCTTACTCTCTGCTGACTTTTTCTCCCAAAGTTGAGCAAGATGGCAAATTGAGAGGCTTTATGGTCTGTCTCATGTCGGTGAGTACTTGATCTCGGATGAGGATGGAACCTTTTGTGTCAGACTCTTCAAATTGTATTGTCATCCCGTTTCATGAAAATCTGGTAAGTATTTCATGCTTTGAATCAGTTATTAATTTTCATCATCCATTCAGAACTAGGGGCAGAATCAGGATAGGATAGGGAGAGGGGCCAAATTGGTATTAAAGTTAGGGAGAATGATAATAAGTCTAAAAACTGAAAATTTATAACTGTTTAAGTTCCTGACAAAATTTTTTAAACAATAAATTATAAGTACTAATCCAAACATGAATTCAACTACAAACTCGAAGTTATATTTAAAATTTAAATGTTTTATCTATCATTAGAATTCCTGAATTTATGACTATTTGTTTTAATATTTACAACTAAATTTTTAGAAAATTTTGTCAAGAACCTAACTATCATAAATTTATTTTTTTAAGACTTTAATGTTATTCTCTCAAAAAGTTTTTCCAAAAGAAAAATCTAACCAAACCTTATTTACAATTAATTTTAATATATTCACGTTGATTTGATTTGATATAATTAATTTGGATTGATTTTAAACACTCTTAATAAGGCTAGTGCAGAAAAGTAAAATGGTGGCAACTTATAATTTACAAAATTGTCACCTTTCATACTTTCTGCATTGATTTTTTTTTTTAACTGTGTGTATTTAATTGGTGTAAATACTACAAATAAACAAATTTTATAGTAATGATTTACTTGTGTGTGAGAGTGTGTGTTCAAGAAATTACATATTTTGTTGATATATGATGCTACGGAAAACTTCAAGCAAGTGATTCTTGATGAGGAAGAGGACTTGTTCAAGAAAGTTCATGGAATGTCTATGTTTGAATATATGGAAATAGATCCAACATTCCAAACCACCGTACGTCAGGTAATGGCTGATTTATCAATGATACAGATGAAGCATGTACTTGAAAGATACAAAGGATTTGAGGGAATATCAACACTAGTTGATGTTGCTGGTGGCATTGGCCACTGCCTTAAAATGATCATCTCTAAGTATCCTTCAATTCAGGGCATTAACTTTGACTTGCCACGAGTGATACAACACGGTGTATCCCATCCAGGTATATATTTGTACGTGTGTATATATGTCATGATCACCAATCTGATAGCAATAAAATTAAAAGAACACAAAAATATCCCTGAACACAAAGACTCAAGTATTATTATCTCAATACATAAGGAAAATAGTACACGTAAACAGCCATTGGCATGAGAATATACTGGGGAAATGGAAGAAAATTAACATAAAAAAATAAGAGCATAGTAGAGTGATACAAAAGGAAATGACAAATAAAGAAAAAGGTCTAGCAGCCTCTTTCAGAGAGAATTTAAACTTTAATTATCATATTATAAGATATTAGCCCTTTTTATTAAGTCCAACTCTTGTTAATATTGCTTACCCATTTTATATATCCTCACTTCCTTCCTCTGAACCCATATGCCACTTTAGCCAACCAATAGTATTCTGGCCCATTAGTTGGTAACCCAAAAACCCAATTCTCATGTCTTCTTAAGCCCATATGCGACAACTTACTATTACTATGCAAAGAATGTTAACTTGAATCTACTTTTATGTCAACTAAAAATTTGATCTGTTTATTGCACATGATACTTAAAATTACATTATGATCAAATTATTGAAGAGTAGTTTAATTAGTAAAATATAGGAAAAAATACTACTTTAGGTCCTTATATTTTTTAACAGGTTTTGTTCTTAGTTTCTATATGTATAATTTGTTTTAATGGTTTTCATTCATTTAATCTATATGAAATGTAATCCGATCCCTTTATTTATAAAAAAAAAAATACTTAGGTGAATTGGTCCAAATAGTGCTAATTTTGCTGAGGTCCAACATACGTCCTTGTGCTTCTCTGATTCTATAATGCAGAGGTCCAAATAGTGATAATTCCATTTCACTGAGGATCATGATTAACATTTAAATGAAGCATATAAAAGGGATGGAAACTCATGAAAATAAACTATTTATAGGGACTAAAAACAAAACACAATTTGAGCGGTATTTTTCCTAAAATATTACAAATGAAGAAACTTTGACATTGAAATTTGAAATGGAAAAAAAAGAATAACACAATTTTAGTCCCTTAAGTTTATTTCCATTCTCGATATAGTCTAAAGTTTATTTTTATCGATATAGCCTTTAAGTTTACTTTAATTATTAATTTGATCTTTCTTGTTTAAAAAGGAGACAACACAGTTAAAATTTGTTGACATATGTTATAAAATTTTTTATAACAACCATGTAAATTAATGAAAAGAAATATAATTATTTAGGTAGGAGAAAAATAGATTTTGAGTTTTAGTTTAAAAATAAGAGAATAAAAATAGTTTAAAGGATTTAAATTGATAAAAATTAAACTAATTGAGGATTAATTTGTTTTCATTTAGCTACATTTACATGTAAAATCATCATTATACTTTTCACCGAGATTATTCGAGAAGTTAATTTATTTTTAAACCTTAAAGGACTAACAAAATAATTTTAGAAAACATAAGATATCAAGTTGATTAAAATTAAACTTGAAGACCAAATTGATAATTGAGGCAAATTTGAGAGGACGAAAAGATCTATTATCCTAGGGAAAAAAAACTGGCTTCCTTGCAAGTGTAAATTAGAAGTATTTGGATTGATTAAATTATTTTATTCCTTAAAATTTTGATGCAAATTAATCAATCAAATCCATTAAATATAATTTTCCAAATCATGAAATATTTTCTTTTGAACTTATAAATCTTCTTTAAATGATCAAAGGAATAACGCATGTTGGGGAGATATGCTCAAAAGCGTTATTCCACAAGGCGAAGCTATAATGATTAAGGTCAGTTTAATTAGTAACACCAAAATTACCATAATGAAATAACTATTCTTTAAGGTTTGATAATTGTAAGCTATATCTGCCTAATTTCTTGTGTAGGCTGCAATTCATCACTGGGGAGATGAAGACTGCATACAGATTCTAAAGAATTGTCATAGGTCTCTTAAACAAAGATGGGAAGGTTATTATTGTTGACCAGATAATTCCAGAAATACCAAATGAGAGTGGATGGCCACAAGTGGCCTCAATGTTTAACAACCCTCAAGTTTTTTGGCTACTGGTGGTAGCAAGGACAGGACTGGGAGAAGAATTTGAAGCTCTTTGTAAGGCTGCTGGGTTTCTAGCTATCACATTGCTTCTCGTATTACCTCAATGGCTTTAGGAGTCATTGAGTTTTATAAATAAACCAGATCGTGGGCATGTGATTTTCAGAGTTCAAGATGCACAATTCTATTATATAAGACTTGATATAAATAGAATAAAATGTATCCTTATTTACAAGGAGCTCCAACACCTTGCAGGTTCGGCGGAGTGTCGGAACCAAAGTCATCGAGTTGTACAAATAAACTAAATTGTGGTTTGTGATTTGCAGAAAGTTTAATATTGTTGTATGTATACAAGGATTATGTATGGTTGAATGTTGATATGATGGGTAACACTATAAATATAATAACATGACGTGACCCTTATACATGGTTGAGTATTGATAGCATGTCAAACAATAAATATGAATGCTGCTAAAAAAAAACAAAAAGAAAAAAAAAACCCAATAGGTAGGACAAAATGTTATCCTTAGATATGGTGTTCCTACCATTATGAGTATACATGTAGAGAGAGGATCAAAATCACTTGGAGTTAGATATTGGGTTAAGAGTCATTTTGCCTATCAACTTACTCGAAATGTCACGGAAAATCCTAAACTCAACCGCAGGTTAAGTTATCTCTCAACTTTAAAGATTATTCCCTTATCACCCTATCTCATTTCTAATCATTAGTGGGCTTCACATTATATTTTTAATACCTTTCATTAAAAATATTTGAGTCAAAGGTGCCTACTGACCTTTCACTGCTATAGAAATATATTTAATAGTAAGCATTTTGTAGCAATAAAAAATGAAATGCTGTTAATATCAAATCTAAAGAAGAAATGTGGGATTCACTACTACAAAAAATAACAATATTTAACGGTTATTTAGATAATATTCAACGATTATAATTGTTGAGTAAATCAGGCGCTAAATATTCTCTAAACCCTTATTTAATGGTTTTTTAAATGCGGAATATTTAACCTTGATTCAACGGTTTTTTTTTTTTTTTGCGAAACTGTTGAATATTGGCCGTTAGATTTTTTTTAAATAACTACAAGAAAATATGCAACGGTTTTATTTAAACCGTTGCATATTCTTAGTATATTCCACGATTATACATTTTTAATCGTTCAATATATACCTGATATGCAACGGTTTTTTTAAAAAATTGTTGCATGTTCTTAATATATTCAACGGTTAAAATTTAACCGTTGAATATATAGTGCAAGTTTTTAACCGTTGAATATATAGTGGCAAGTTATTCAACAGTTTTAGATATAACCATTAAATATGTTGGGTTATGTTTTTTCATATACATCCCCGCATTGGAACATTTATAATACAATATCTAGCATACCATAACAAATTTTCAACAACCAATACTATCCTATACATAAAATGATGAAATTTGAAAGTGCATGGTGCATTACTACATAGCTATGTATTAATTTGAACTAGCTTAATTAAACCTCTAAGTGGCCAAAATAAAGCTTCATATCTCAAAAAATTGACTAAGAGGTATAATTATACGTATGTCAACTTTAAAATATTACCAAATCATCTCTTCCTTCACTGTTGCTGGTTGTTATAGCTAAACCCTGCTTGAAAAATGCCACAAGACAACATCTACATTGAAGGGTACCCATTCGGTATCTTGACTATAGCAAGAAACTCATAGAAACTTTTCTTTTCTTCTAGATAGTATGTGAGCCTGTAGCATGAAGAAATGTACGAGTTCCTTTCTCTTGTGGTGCCAATTCTCCTCTTATCCCCATCGCAACATGTCTAACCTGTATTAATGCCATCCTTGGTCTTTTAGAATACTAAGCAATGTTCTAATACGAGTATCACAACATTTTTCTAATATGCATTAAATCAAGGAAGTGTCTGACATTCAAGGTCTTCCAATATGGCAATACAAAGAACATAGACATTTTCTTTCACCCATTTGTTCTAACATGCTTCGCAAATGGTTTGCCAAATTCAATATCAACATCTTTTAACTTCTCAAATAGTTCATCACCAGTCAATTGCTTTGGTGGCCTTCTTTCTTCTGATTTTCCATCAAATGATTTTTCCAATGACAATATCAATACTTGTCACCCAACCATCTGTGATGCCTAAGGTACATGTTCTTCATATCATGTTGCAAACCTCACTGAATGTGTGCCTTCTTTACAATAGGGCATCTAAGTTGTCCTTAATGCTATATCCTGATAGATTACCATACACTGAAAAATCATTGATTGTACAAAAAGCATGGCTCTCAAATTGAATATCGTTCACTAATATGTATGAGTTAAAAAAATTATACCAAATAGGTGGCATTTTTCAACCTAAAAATGCCACCTATTTTACTTTATTTATTTTGAAAAATAATTAACAGAGGTGGGTGTTTGTCCGAGGAAGAAACGCCACCTTTGTTGTATGAGAGAGGTAGCATTTGTTTCAGAAAGAAATGCTACCTCTCTAATCTATTTTTAAAATTCTCATAAAGGTGGCGTTTGGAAAACAAAATGCCCTCGCTCTTACATCAGTCTCATGGGTTTCATTAAGAATGCCACCTCTCTATTTTTTTAAAAATTCTATAATGTGAGAGCGAGGGCATTTTTTTTCCAAACGCCACCCCTATGAGAATCCATAATTAATAAAATGCCACCAAATACCTTTTATAGCATTGGATTTTTAGCATTTATTAAACACCACTTGATTGAAATTTCAGACGCCACTAAAGCCCATTTTTGTAATAATGGTTTGAAAAAAGTTTATGAGCAAAAATGACCTTTTATCCAATAAAAAATATTAAAAAATAGTGGGAGCCATTCATAACTAATGGATATTAAGTGTTTTCAATGTTAGGGTGATGAAGGAGGGAATCTTTAACATGAGGGACAAAATTCACCTATAGTTGCGTTACGGTCCTAGTGACCCTTTGGGTAAAGTTAAGGGCAAAAATGACCCTTAAATTTTGACTGTTAAAATATTATTATGTATGTTTGTAAGAGTTGTATCCACAACTCGAACCCATGATAATGGGTCACAAGGGGTACCAATTATAGAGACATGGTAAGGAGAGCTCTTGTTGATAAAGAACAAACTTTTTACATTGTTTCTAGAAGGCTTTTTACTTGGTTTCATAATTGATGAAAAAGTTTGCCCATCTAATTTTTTTTACTTTATTAGTTTATTTCTAATGATTTGCTTCAAATTTCCAAAATAGATATGCTTGGCATTTTGACACACTTATCTCAAAGTTGTTTGGTGATAGCAAAACAATGACAGTGTAGAGTGGGGGGGCATTCATTACGTTAAATAAAAAGGACAAATAGTTCCAAATATACCATGGGGGAGTGATCATAGATGTATCTAAACAACCTAATGACTTGCATTATATTGTTTGGCATGATCATATTTGTGAGAGGATGTGAGTTTACCTTAAGGTGACATTTTAAATTCATATGGTAATCACTAACACCACAGGAGGCCCTCAATGATTAGTTTTTATTATATATATGTTTAATGTAACATCCCTAAATTTTTAATTTTCAACTTAGAACTTATAAGGGTAAAATAGTAAAATAATGATAAATTAAGTTTATCGAGTTTCCAAATCACTAAAGGACTTGTCAAAACCTAAGACAGCATTGGAAGAAGGCTAGGTGGGTTTTAGAGTGTGCCATCCACTGCAGCGGATACGGATACATGAATTCGATTAAATTAGAAACTTGCATAGGTCTGAAAACAAAGGGGAAAAGAAGAGAAAGGAGAGAGAGCCAATAAAGAGGAAGATTTTGGCTACTAGGGCTTGTCTTTGGTCTTGTTAGAGGTACTCTAAGCTAAAAAAACATTCAAGTAAGCTTCCTAACCCTCCTCCCTCTTCTCATTTCAAATTTTTTGACATTTTGGGTATGGTTGAATGATGATCTCATCCTTCCCTGGGTTTGGTCGTGTGTGATTTTTTCTATTTAAATTTTGATATTGAAAAATTTTGATTGCTGATATTTTGGAATGCTATAATTTTAGGAAAAGACTTACCTATTTTTTTTAACAAATAGAAAAAATAAATAATTATTGTTGAGTGAATTTTTGTTTCGTAATTGTTGAAATTTTTAGGATCATATACTTTGCCAATTTTTTCTAATTTTTAAAAATTGAAAAATAATATAACTATGAAAGTTCACATATGCCTTAATAAAGATAATAAATGAGATTTTGATTTTTTTAATTTCTTTTGAATCGCTATATGTTTATAAATTGTTAGAATTGCTTAAATTTTTATTATATCTTGAGCCATAAGTTGAACTTCATTTTGTTGGAAAATTATTAAATTATAAATATGATAAATTTTATGTTAATTAATTAGGTTAGTTAAATAATAAATCACAGTTAGATGAATGCTAGGAGAACGAGTGAATAATATGAGAAATAGGTGGAAATTTTCTTGAATTTGCTAAACAAAATGTTTCAAGTAAAAATATACTATATTTTTGTCCAGTACATAAAATATTTAAATGGGTCAACTGGATATCAATATATATATGTATATAATAAATATTCCCCAAGAATTATTAGCTTCAATAACTCTATGCCTTTTCCTTATTTTATCCTCATGTGATATTTGAAGACCCTGTATAATTTTATTGCATCAGCTCCTCTTGGGATATTTCAGGTACGCTAGAGCATCGGTGTGCAATAAGCCCATTCACTTTTTCCCGTTTCTCTATAGCTTCATGATTCAATAAGAAGGTAACATTTTTCTATCCCTTGGTTATTAGTTATTCTCGATAAATCAGCCTTTTATACTCAAAATTGGTTAATTCTTTACTTTTATTAGTAACTTTAATTCTTTGGTTCAGGCATTGTTGCATGAAATTGGGACCTTAATGTCTTTGCTTTCTTGCACCAAAAAAAGACAAAGTAACGCCTTTTCTCCATTGCCCTTAAAGCCCACCTTATATTGTTCTATTTTTGTGATTTGTCCTTTTAGAGTAGGCTTGAAAAAGAAAATAGTCCATTAAATGAATTCATTTTAGTCTATCTTTTTCCTACCAGGCTTTCTATCAAAAAGGTATGGCTATTTTGATCTTCCCATAAACTACGCTAATCATTTATTTTTTTATGGGTGACTTGTCCTATCAAATGTAGGCCTTAAAAAAATAGTCCATTAACCGAACGCATCTTACCTCTCCCAAAAGTTCAGCATCTCCTTCAGCCAAGAACTCAAGCATCTTCTCCCCATAGAACTCTTAGATCGCAAATGGCCATACCTAAGTGACAGCCTTTGTAGCTTCTTCTTTATCGGACTTTGATGTGAACAGCCCTGATATGGTGCTTTTATATATTCCAACTCCTTCCTTGTACTCGTGCTTCATCCTCGATCTCCTTCCTTTAGCATTGACGTTCTTCTGGTGCTTCTTTATCCAAGTTCAACCTTTGCCTCTATCCTACTCTATTTGGGGTGTCCTCTGCAAAGTATGATTTTTTTCCTTCCTCCTTTTGTCACCTTTGACCTTTGCATGTTGTCTCTGTGTGTGTGTGTGTGGATTTTTTTATTTTTTTAATCTTTATTGAGTAGTTATATTTGAGAATTCTAATTATGAATATATGCTGTTAAGAAGATAAGCTTTTTCTTTCATTACTATATGTTTACTAGAATGCAATGCTCTGGATTTCATTTCCTTTCTTGCTCTCATTTATGAGACTACTAATGGAGAAAACCAAGCGACATTCCTCAATCTTAGTCTTAAATCTTTTTTGTTTGTCCTTTAACTTCTCTCATCCTTTTCATTTCTCTAGGTTGTTTGCTCACACCACTCCCTCCTTCAAAAGATGCTCTCCAATTCTCCCTTTATTGTAGCTCTATTTGAAAATTATTATTTATATTTTTGCTTCAAGGGAAGTGCTTTATTTGCATGAAATTAATTTTTTCTTTCTCTATCTGAGTTTTAGAAATCAAAACGATGAACAAGGAGAAGGGGTGCGGAGTACAAGAAGAAATGCGGGATGGAGAAAGAAGACAAGTTTTTGATAAATGTGTCAGGTTAATGGAAGAATATATGGTGCAGAACATCGTTACATCTCTTTGGCATGCTCTTTTATAGTGAAGACTGGCTTATTATATGTTTTAGAGCTATAAATTTGTTATCTGTGCAATGGAAGGGCTTTTCCTTTTTTTGGTTAAATATTGGTAGGGCTTCATTTTAACCAAATTGTGAGTTTGTGGCTTGTTCATTACCTATAGAATTTCTATTAGTTTTCACTTAATTTGATCTTTGCTATTATAATCATTAGTCAAGTTGTAGTGCCTATGTTTGTGGCAAACCAAAACTAGTGTGTTAAATGTAACTCCGTGATACATTAGCTTGGTCTTCCAATTCCACATATAATCTTCCGTTCCATAACCTATCCTTTAAGTGTATATCAACTCAATGCTAAGCTAGATCTGATCCTTCTCTCCATTATGATTCTTTGTAGAAATTCACTCAAAGTTATCGGATGAAAAAGGTGAAGCAAAAGAAGTTTTGGTAGCTGGATAGATGATTATATTGAAATCTCTATCAAGTTCCTAACCTTTTCATGCTGTTCAAATATACACATATCTACATAGATGCATGCATATATTGTGTGTTGAAGGATATTAGATTGGCAATACCATCACAGGCATAGACAGAATATTATGATTTGTCGCAGAAAAAAATACAAAAGTAAATACACTCTAGCCAGTAGTAGGTACCAAATAGATCTATTTGTGTTATTTCTTAGGGAAATATCAAATGGTTTGTTCCTTTTCATTTATGCTACAAATGGCAAGTATGTGTAGTTGATTTGATCTATGACAATGATGGATTATGCACCTTACATCAGTCATTTTGGCCTCCCCTATGGTTTTCTCCCTTATAGTAAATGAAGTGAATCTTTAATATTCAGCATGTAGAAAGGTTAATCAAGTATATCGTATATTAGATTGCGTCATTAAAAAGCAATCTCTCCCTAATATCTATATAAAGTTCTATCATTCATTTTTAGTTTCCCTTTGTAGCTTTATTTCTTTTATAGTCTATCTTTAGGACATCAACTACAAGGATTACCATCTTATCTTCTAAACATGCTTTAAACTCATAATTTTCAAGTCTAGCAAAACATCAAACTAGCATTGCATGTCATAAAAATCTTTGCTTTGCATGAATGCACTAATGTATAAGTTATATCTTTGGTTTGCTTTTCACATTATATTTCATTGCAGTAAATTCCAAGGTATAGAATTATCTGCATAAATCTCTTTAACCACTCATGCTTTGAACATAAGTTGTAGTGATAGATTCATATTCTTCTTCTAGATTAAGTACAGGTAGACAATGATGAAGTACTTTTTATGTTTGGATTTATTTAGCAAGATTCAGTAGTAGAGTTATAGCCGGAAGTGTAGTTCAGAATACATGTTTATATTGATTGAATATTAGTGTAAATCAAAATAAAATCATGACAGCACATATGCACAAACTACTTTCCTTTGTAGAGGGCTAGAATAGAAGAAGGTATATTATACTTCATTGCACTATGGAGCTAGAGCAATTTCCTAGAGCCTTCTCTAACCTCCCATTCCCATGAACGTTTTGTAATTTTGCAGTTGGGGGAATGTTTAATTGCTATCAACCTGTGTTCGAATGTTATTTATTTGATATGTAATTGTTTTAGAAGTAGTCATTCATGCATGTTTGCTGCCATTGAGGGATCTTCAATTTACTTTAAAGAAGGTAGGTTTCATTATTGGTAAATTAATCATGTGAATTAGATGGAAAAGTAATATAATTATGTAGTAGTTAAAAGTAAATGATTACTGTTGCATTACTATTTGATTACAAGATGGTACCTATTGCATGCCTATTTTATGAAATTATGTTGTTAAAGTTAACTCTAATATGGTGATTGATCAGACGATGCATATTTGTGAATTTGATTTTGCCTGTTGGTCAGGAAAAAAACAATTGCATATTTGTTTTATTACAAGATAGCCCCTTCTGTCAATTAGAAAAGTAAAATACCTCTTGTATGTAAAATTTCTTATTCCATTCAATGAGCTAATAAAAGTACAAGAAATTGGGCACTGAGCCTTTTAAAGATCAATCTGAGCAAACATCTTACACATTAATCGAAAAGAGTCATAGAATCAATGTATTTGCTGACCATAGGAATTTAGCTAATAAACCAGGTCTTTTATAATATAACTAACAAATACATATAAATTATATGCAAACCTACCCCATCCTAAGATGTGCTTTGGAAAAGCCATGTAAAGAATAAGGTTTGAGACCTGATTTTAGATGTTATTCGAATCTATCCTTCATTATTTGTCTTAAACAATCTTAATCAACTATTCAATCTTAAAACTTTTCATTGTTAATTACATCTTCAACTACATTTTATTTGTCTATGCTGATTTCTAAATCTTAGTTTATATCAAAATTGGTTTGAACAATTTAAATTGATACTTACATGTGTAATAGTAAGTTTGACTTGCTTCCTCAAGCTTAAAGAAATCTCCTTTTTTTTTCCTTTGTTTAGGAAAAATAATTGTTTGTTGCAAGTTTGTATTGTTGTCTATATAAAAGCATTGAATAAGGAATTATGATCAAATTTAATAAAACTTGGTGAATAATCTCCCTGGCATCACACGGTAATAAAATCTAGCTGATGAAATAAGAGGACATTTCTTTGTGATAGGATAAATTTGAAATATAAGAAATAGATATGGCATCGTAAAACTGAAGGGATAAGTTTCAATGTCCAAGAGAAAGAAATAGATGTTTGGGATATATAGAATGAGAATATGATATCAATTAAATTGAAATGGAGTCTTTTGTGTAAGCACATGTATATGGAGCTTGCAAAGCAAGGTGCTGTGAAATGACTAGGTCAAGACAAAAAAAGTTCAACTGGCAGTCAGACAGAGTTAAACCCTATCTTCTTTAAAATAATATAATTAAGTTATATACATAAAAAAGTCATATTTTTTAGTATGAAAAAAAATGAATATTTAAATAAATTATAACATTAGTAAAGAAAAAAATTTAAAGTTTTTCTTTTAATTTTTTAAAATTATTAATTTAGCATTTGCTAAAAAATAATTTAACATATTTCATTTATCTTCCCCATTTTCTACCACCATAGAGTCAGAGACAGCATTTAGCATAATAATGGACATGAGAGATGCCATTTTTATAATAGTAATGAATGTTTGCATTGTCTAATTAGTAAATAATAATGTAATAATGTCTTGCGATTTTGTCTCCCTCCCTTCCAAATCATGTCCTGCCTGTTTTGCCTTTTTCAATATAATTATATAAAAATTGTAAAAATTGATGCTAGCACTGTGGGAGACATAAAAAGAACTCTTATTACTCTGCCATTGTATAATACCATGGACAAACAAAACCTAGTTTCATTTAGTCTCTTCTTTCCTCCTCTTTCTCTGTCATGTGTCTCCTTAGTTTGAACTATAATGTTTTGCTCAATTATCAGCTCCTCTCATTACTTCATCACATACTCCCTTCATCCTTATATATAAGACACATTTTTAACCTAAATCACACAAATCAATAAACAGTTGGCTAATTAAGCATAGCAACATTCCAACTTGTCTCTAATTATTGTAAATAAAAAATGAATCTCTTTTCCAAAGTAAATTAATGAGAGTACTTATCTTTTCTCTTTTCACTTTAATAAGGGTATAATGGTCCATTTATTAAAAAAAATGCTAACAACCCTTTATATTTAGGGACCAAAAAAGTTCAAGAAAATTCTTACATATAGGGATGGAGGAGTATCTGACAATTTTGTGGTTGAAAAATTATATCCAAGGTGGTGGTTTACTATAAAATATCTTTTTTCTTAATTTCTTTCTAAATATCTGTCATCTTCCTCATCTTCATCCTCTCTTTTTATGCCGATCTATTGCTTTTATCATTTTTCATATAACCTAGTTAACCAGTTAACTCGATGGATTACACCTGGGTTGACTGAGTCACCCTTGGGTTGATCGAGTTAGGTAAAGTTAAAGTTACCTCAGTTTACCTCATGAACTAGATCAGCTAATGGGCCGATTTATCAGTTGAATTGATAGGTCTGTCTAATTTCATGCAAAGTGATGTAAAGAGCCTTTATTTTGAGATGTAAAAATATATACACATTTGACGGGTGTATTGAGATTGGTCAACTTGAAGGCAAGATGTCATTTTGAATTGCAATAGTTGTATATAAACTAAAAATACTAAGTAAACACTAATATATTAGTGGTCACCTAGGTTGAATTCCTAATGAGTTAGATTGAAAATTGATTTGAAATTGACTTTAAGTGTATAAGCAGTACCAAATTGATTGATTTTCTTAACCTAATGTAAAGAATTAAACCCTAACTAGTATTTATGATTTTCTAATTTAAAAGAAATAAGTGAGTGAATGAGTAGTTGAGAATAAATGAGGAGTTTCCTTAGAGACTTGTAAATGTTACCTTGTTAAATGATTGGGATGAGTTCAATTCCACTTTCAATTGTTAAAATTTTGTTTAAGGCAAGCCTTAAACAATTAACCAAGTGCAAACCAATATAACTAGACTTCTAGTGATTAATTTTGCACTCAAGTGATACTAAATGCACCATCAAAGTGTGAGTTTGATAAGGACATGGTAACAAAACCTGGTTTAAAACATAAATTCAATCTATCGAATGGCATACAAAGTGACCCATACAAAATACAAAACCAATAGAATAGTCAAACATCAAGGCAAGCTAATAATTCTACTTTGAATTTCAGAAATTCCAGCAAAGTAGTTCCAAGTCCAAAAATCAAATTAAAGTTTAACTATCTCAAATTAATATCCAATAGGTTGTATACATCACTATAATTAACAATTAAATTGAAACTAAGCAATGTTGAAATGGGGAAATTAAGTAGAAGGAATTTCTCTCCTTTGTAGATCCTAGGACTCAAGCATCTCCACAAGCTCTTTAGAACGATAAAACCTTAGCCACAAAACTCCATATCCAATCCTCCAAGAAGCTTCTTGGAATCACATTCATGGCTGTAACAAGCTTCATAGTCACACCTCTAAGAAAGCCTCA